>NC_084583.2:25110000-25210000 GCF_033978685.3 Nerophis lumbriciformis | reverse complement strand
GGTGGGGGGTTAGGTTTGGTTGATATCAACACTTCAGTCATCAACAATTGCATCATCCGAGAAATGGACATTGAAACAGTGTAGGTCTGACTTGGTAGGATGTGAACATAGAGAGAGAGATCAGAAAGCATAAGAACAAGTATATACATTTGATTATTTACATTTGATTATTTACAATCCGGGGAGGTGGGATGTGGAAGTGAGGGTGATAGTTTAGGGTTGAAGTTGCCTGGAGGTGTTCTTTTAGTGCGGTTCTGAAGGAGGATAGAGATGCACTTTCTTTTATACTTGTTGGGAGTGCATTCCATATTGATGTGGCATAGAAAGAGAATGAGTTAAGACCTTTGTTAGATCGGAATCTGGGTTTAACGTGGTTAGTGGAGCTCCCCCTGGTGTTGTGGTCATTTACGTTAAGAAAGTAGTTTGACATGTACTTCGGTATCAGGGAGGTGTAGCGGATTTTATAAACCAGGCTCAGTGCAAGTTTTACTCCGTCCTCCACTCTGAGCCAGCCCACTTTGGAGAAGTGGGTAGGAGTGAGGTGTGATCTGGGGTGGAGGTCTAGAAGTAATCTGACTCGCTTGTCCTGGGATGTTTGGAGTCTAGATTTGAGGGTTTTGGAGGTGCTAGGGTACCAGGAGGTGCATGCGTATTTGAAAAAGGGTTGAACGAGAGTTCCCGCTAGAATCTTCATGGTGCGTTTGTTGACCAGAGAGGAGATTCTGTAGAGAAATCTCGTTCGTTGGTTGATCTTTTTTGATTACCTTGGTTGCCATTTGATCACAGGAAAGATTTGGTTTAATCATGTTACTCATTGTCACACCTTTTGTTTGAAATAAGATCCAAAGTGGGCTATGTAATTATCAGGACATACATGAAAAATAATTTGGAAAAAGAAATGATACGACTTTTCGTGCTATTTTCCTAATCCCTGTTAACCTGGACCTCATTCCTATCTCCCGCTCTCCAGTTCCTGTCTTTCCCATTAGCGTCAAGTCTAAGGTTAAGGTTGCAGGCGTGTTTGTTTACCGTCTGGCGCAGGAGGTCCTTGTCACGGCGTCTAGACACAACCACACATAATTGACTTGGTCTCCATGCCTCATAAACACACACACCTCCAACTTCTTCTCCCTTTGACAACCTTGTTGTGCTCTTTTTTTTCATTCTTTGTGTGACTAAACTCCTTTTTCTCTTCACTCAACCAGAACAGAAAGATTTGAACCACATTAGCCGAGTATTTGAATAGGAACCAATCACCACAAGTCGCCCACTTTTACGTACCGTGTTTTTCAGACCATAGGGCGCACCGGATTATAAGGCGCATTAAAGGGGTCATATTATGATTTTTTTTCTAAATGTAAAACACTATCTTGTGGTCGACGTGACATGTAATGGTGGTTCTTTGGTGAACGTGTTGCATAGATTATGTTTTACACATCATCTTCAAGTAGCTTTCTGAGCGTCACTGTTGTGGTTGTAGGAGGGGAGTTGACGGCAACCAGAGGTGGGTAGTAACGCGCTACATTTACTCCGTTACATCTACTTGAGTAACTTTTGGGATAAATTGTACTTCTAAGAGTAGTTTTAATGCAACATATTTTTACTTTTACTTGAGTATATTTATAGAGAAGAAACACTACTTTTACTCCGCTACTTTTATCTACATTCAGCTCGCTACTCGCTACTAATTTTTATCCATCTGTTAATGCACGCTTTGTTTGTTTTGGTCTGTCATAGTGCCTGCGTTTCAACAAATACAGTCACTGGTGACGTTCACTCCGTTCCACCAATCAGATGCAGTCACTGGTGACGTTGGACCAATCAAACAGAGCCAGGGGTCACATGACCTGACTTAAACAAGTTGAAAAACGTATCGGGGTGTTACCATTTAGTGGTCAATTGTACGGAATATGTACTGTACTGTGCAATCTACTAATAAAAGTTCCAATCAATCAATCAAAAGTGTGAAGGAAAAAAGACCATTTTTTATTTCAACCGTACATCCCGTCAAAAGCCTAAAGACTGACTGCACAGTTCCTGCCTTCACAATAAAAGTGCCGCTCCATCTCGCCTGCGCTTTCAAAACAAGAGTCTCCGAAAGCCAGCGCAAACAAGCTAGCAAGCTACGGAGTTTGCCGCCAATGTATTTCTTGTAAAGTGTATACAAACGAATATGGAAGCTGGACAAATAAGATGCCAAAATCCAACCACTTTCATGTGGTATTAGACAGAAAGGAGGAACTTTTTTTCCTCCTCCATTTGAAAACGTGGACGTTATCATCACTACTGTCTGATTACAATCAATGCAAGTCATCAGAATCAGGTAATACACCAACTTATATTCTAGTCTTCATTAAAGAAAGGAATCTATATGTGTTAAACATGCATGTTTATTCATTAAAACACCTTTAACATGTAAACAAAAACGGCAAAATAAATAAATATAAATTATATACTGTATATATATATGTGTGTGTATATATATATATATATATATATATATATATATATATATATATATATATATATATATATATGTATATATATAAATGTGTATATATATATATATATATATATATATATATATATATATATGTGTGTGTATATATATATGTGTGTGTATATATATATATATATGTGTGTATGTATATATATATATATATATATATATATATATATGTGTGTGTGTGTATATATATATATATATTTATATATATATATATATATATATATATATATATATATATATATATATATATATATGATATGTGTGTGTATGTTACTCATCAGTTACTCAGTACTTGAGTAGTTTTTTCACAACATACTTTTTACTTTTACTCAAGTAAATATTTGGGTGACTACTCCTTACTTTTACTTGAGTAATACATCTCTAAAGTAACAGTACTCTTACTTGAGTACAATTTCTGGCTACTCTACCCACCTCTGACGGCAACTGAAACCAGAGGGCAGTAATGTTCAATAATTTATTATATATATAGTCCAAATATATATAATAATCAAACAGTACTAAATATACGAACTAAGGAAATGGAGTGTGACAGAATCCAAGAGTGTGTATGGTGTGAGACTATGTGTAGTATTTAACTGGAGCGTTTTACCGTAAATGTTGGAGGTGCGTGTTGGGAGGAGCGCTGCTGTCCGACAAGGGCAAGGCAGGCAGAGTTGTCCAGGGGCGGAAGTGGGGTCGAGAGGCAGGAGAGAGTCGGCGTAGTCCGGGGGGCAAGCGAGGAGTCGAGAACCAGAGAGCGCAAGAATGAGGCCGCATTCCAATGCGCCCTGGCCGTGACAGTCTCTTCAGGATGCGCCGTTTTGTGGGCGGTCTTACCAAGGACGGGAGTGGAAGAAGTGTCAAAAAATGGAGCTAACTGTTTAAATGACATTCAGACTTTACTTCAATCAATAACGGGAGCAGCATCTGCTCATCCGTGGCTCACTAGTTCAACAACAGGGCCGGAAATGTGTCCCGTGAGAAACCGTCCGACCGGAACTCTCTAATAACTAAAGTTCCTTGGGTGAATAATGTCAACTCACTAAATTAGAACTTTACGCTACTTTATATTAGAAATGGCAAAAGCAGAAGATGAATATCCCATAAGAAGGTAGAGAAAAAGAAGAATCTTATTATGACTACGGTGTCGGCACGGACTACACATTTTCAGGACTTATGCAGATCCCAAATACACATCAGCAGGTACCAGAAGGTAAGAAAAGTTGGTTTTGCATAATATTGCGAAACAAAATGCCAGATAATATGTCTGCTATTAGGTGCCGCTTTGCGGTCCTTATACACACACCATAATAATACTCGTATATGTTTAATGGGCCGACAATCCATCAAGCGGTGCGGCTTCATAGCTTACCGAAGTCCAACTAAAAACATTTTTGACAGATTTTTGAACGCCGTGTGTAATGTTCTATATTCTCAATGGAACATTTAAAAGTTTGGTGTTGTTTTACTGCCGTCATATTGCAGTCTGCACGTATCTCTTATGTATGACTGCCATCTATTGGTCTCACTTATCATTACACCATGTACCATACTTGCCAACCTTGAGACCTCCGATTTCGGGAGGTGGGGGGAGGGGGGTGGGCATGGGCGTGGTCGGGGTGGGAGGGGGGCGTGGCTAAAAGGGGAGGAGTATATTTACAGCTAGAATTCACCAAGTCAAGTATTTCATAGATATATATATATAACAAATACTTGACGTTCAGTGAATTCTAGCTATATATATATATATATATATATATACGTATATATATATATATATATATACGTATATATATATTTATTTTATTATATATATATATATATATATATATATATATATATATATATATATGTATAAAAAATACTTGAATTTCAGTGTTCATTTATTTACACATATACACACATAACACTCATCTACTCATTGTTGAGTTAAGGGTTGAATTGTCCATCCTTGTTCTATTCTCTGTCACTATTTTTCTAACCATGCTGAACTCTGATGATGCATTGCTGTGTGGCACGCACAAAAGTGCTTTCATCAAATGCACTAGATGTCAGTATTGTCCTGTTTAAGAGTGTCACAACATTGCTGTTTACGGCAGACGAACTGCTTTACGGTATACAAAAACGTGACTGCTGTTGTTGTGTGTTGTTACCGCGCTGGGAGGACGTTAATGAAACTGACTAACAATAAACCCACATAAGAAACCAAGAACTCGCCCTCCATCATTCTACAGTTATAACGTGATTGGGCAGGTATGCTGGTTTTATTGTGGTCCTCATGGACCTGAGTCCGCCTGAATTTCGGGAGATTTTCGGGAGAAAATTTGTCCCGGGAGGTTTTCGGGAGAGGCGCTGAATTTCGGGAGTCTCCCGGAAAATCCGGGAGGGTTGGCAAGTATGCCATGTACCAAATAAAATTGCTTCGAGGTCGGTAAGCACAACCAGAATTATGCTGTACATTAGGCGCACCGTCGAGTTTTGAGAAAAATTAAAGGATTTTAAGTGCGCCTAATAGTCCGAAAAATACGGTAGAAGTATTTGCTGGATAGACCCCCAACTGGTGTACAATTCACAACTGGCAGGGAAAAAAATGCAATTAAGAAAAGAATATGCAAATTTGGGATGTAATGATTCTGGGTATAATGATAAAATTTCTGTCAATTAGTATCACCCTATCAAATTTTAATAATCACAAAACCGCACTTTCATAAATTTGCTGTAATACTGAGAGAAACAGCTAGCACACTAATAGCTAGCTAGCTTTTTTTGATTGATTGATTGATTAATTGAGACGTTTATTGACATCTTAAAGAATTGAATCCATGTTATGCTTTAAAAAGGCAAATGGATGGCACAAAAAGCCAAAAGGCTTGTTTCCGTTGTGGTCCATTAAATATTCATCGCATTTGATGTATTCAATAATAAAAGATGTATAAAACTAACTGTGCTGCCCGGTCAACAATTTATTGACCAACACCAGCTATTGCTGTGTGTTGACAGCTTAGTTAGCATAGCAGCGGTGCAAACTTTAAACAGAACTGAATTACAGTACCGTATTTTCCGCACCATAAGGCGCCCTGGGTTAAAAGCCGCGCCTTCAATGAACGGCATATTTCAAAACTTTGTCCACCTATAAGCCGCCCCGTGTTATAAGCCGCATCTAACTGCGCTAAAGGAATGTCAAAAAAACAGTCAGATAGGTCAGTCAAACTTTAATAATATATTACAAACCAGCGTGATGTGGGCGCGCATGGAGTCGTATATCAACATGGACGGAGCTGCGTGAAAAAAGCCACCCGGCCTCTTCGCGTAAACTTACCTTAACCACTCGCTCATCTTTTCTTCATCCATCCATCCCTTCGAGTTAGCTTTTATGATGACGCCGGCTGGAAAGGTCTCTTTTGGCAAGGTCTTCCTTTTGAATATCACCATGGGTGGAAGTTTCTGGCCATTAGCATGGCAAGCTAGAACCACAGTGAAGGATGACTTCTCATTCCCTGTGGTGCGAATATTCACCGTACGTGCTCCCGTTGTATCCACAGTGCGGTTCACAGGAATATCAAAAGTCAGTGGAACCTCGTCCATGTTGATAATGTTCTCTGGCCGGATCTTTTTTTCAGCTATCTTGTTTTTACAATATGCACGGAAAGTAGCCAGCTTTTCTTGAAAGTCTTTAGGCAGTTGCTGTGAAATAGTAGTCCGTGTGCGGATGGAGAGATTGCGTCTTTTCATGAACCGGATCCCTGTCGCTTAGTAGGAGCCATTTTGTGGTCTTTACAGATGTAAACACACAAAGGAAATGAAACGTAATATCCGCGCGCTTCTTCTTCTTCTTCTACGCGGGCGGGTGGTTGCTTACAGTAGAAGAAGAAGCGCTTCCTGTTCTATAGGGGCGGGTGCTTACCTTGGCGGTTGCTTGCGTAGAAGAAGAAGCACTTCCTCTTCAACGGGGAAAAAAGATGGCGGCTGTTTACCGTAGTTGCGAGACCGAAACTTTATGAAAATGAATCTTAATATTAATCCATATATAAAGCGCACCGGGTTATAAGGCGCACTGTCAGCTTTTGAGAAAATTTGTGGTTTTTAGGTGCGCCTTATAGTGCGGAAAATACGGTACTTGCATGCATGGGTAAGTGCAAGGTTTAATGCAGAGGTTCTTAACCTTGTTGCAGGTACCGAACCCCACCAGTTTCATATGCGCATTCACCGAACTCTTCTTTAGTGAAAAATAAAATGTTTTTTTTTCAAATTCAAGACAAAGTTATATGTTTTTGGTAACACTTTAGTATGGGGGACATATTCTAAGTAACAAAGACTTCATTTAGAGTTATTTGGTTAGGGTTGGGGTTAGAGGGTTAGGGCCAGGATTAGAGGGTTAGGGTTATAATAAGGCCATGCCGAATAAGGCATTAATAAGTATTTAATAATGACTAGTTAAGAGCCAATATGTTACTAATTTGCATGTTAATAAGCAACTAATTAATGGTGAATATGTTCCCCATACTAAAGTGTTACCATGTTTTTTTACTGGTGCACAAAATGAAGCGTGCATGAACATCACCTTGTTCAAAGAACAAAAGCAACACAGTGCATAAACTCACAACAAATGACACACCTGCAAATCAGTCTGACTTCTGCTGTTGCCGTATCCGTAATACGCCGATAGGGAGAAGTTTGTATTTACACGATGAGTCGGGTGTGTCTCGACCTCCGCCGAACCCCTGAGGCCGACTCAACAAACCCCTAGGGTTCCATCAAACCCAGGTTAAGAACCACTGCTTTAATGATTCGTGGCTTCAGGACGAACAGTTCAGTGCATGGTTGAAGCCGGTGGAGGGAAACGCATATGAAGCACACTGCGCTTTGTGCCAGTCAACATTGAAACCTGAAACATTGGGCATCAAGGCAATGGAATCCCAACCCTAACCCTAACCCTAACCCTGGTGTTTTTAAAGTTAAAGTTAAAGTAGCAATGATTGTCACACACACACTAGGTGTGGCGAAATTATTCTCTGCATTTGACTCATCCCCTTGATCACTCCCTGAGAGGTGAGGGGAGCAGTGAGCAGCAGCGGTGGCCGTGCCCGGGAATCATTTTTGGTGATTTAACCCCCAATTCCAACACTTGATGCTGAGTGCCAAGCAGGGAGGTAATGGTTCCCATTTTTATAGTCTTTGGTATGACTCAGTCGGGGTTTGAACACACAACCTACCCATCTCAGGGCGGACACTCTAACCACTAGGCCTGAGTAGGTGTTAGTACAGTGGTTCTTAACCTGGGTTCAATCGAACCCCTTTTTTTTACCTTGAAAATCATTTTTTACCTTGAAAATCATTTTTTACCTTGAAAAAAAAAAATTTACCTTGAAATTTTTTTTTACCTTGAAAATCATATTTTACCTTGAAAATCATTTTTAACCTTGAAAAAAAAAATGTACCTTGAAAATTTTTTTTTAACTTAAAATATTTTTTTTAACCTTAAAAAAAAAATTCCCTTGAAAATCATTTTTTACCTTGAAAATCATTTTTTACCTTGAAAATCATTTTTTTACCTTGAAAAAAAAAATTTACCTTGAAAAAAAATTTTTACCTTGAAAATCATTTTATACCTTGAAAATCATTTTTTACCTTAACATTTTTTTTACCTGAAATCATTTTTTTTACCTTGAAAATCATTTTTTACCTTCAAAACAAATTTTACATTGAAAAAAAATTTTTTACCTTGAAAATCATTTTTTACCTTGAAAAAAAAATGTTACCTTGAAAAAAAAATGTTACCTTGAAAATCTTTTTTTACCTTGAAAATCATTTTTAACCTTGAAAATAATTTTTTACCGTGCAAATAATTTTTTACATTGAAAAAGAAATGTTACCTTGAAAAAATGTTTTACCTTGAAAAATTGTTTTTACCTTGAAACTCATTTTTTACCTTGAAAATAATTTTTAACCTTGAAAAAACAATTTTACCTTGAAAATTTTTTTTTACTTTGAAAATAATTTTTACCTTAAAATCATTTTTACCTTCAAAAAAAAATGTTACCTTGAAAAAGAAATTTTACCTTGAAAATCATTTTTTATCTTGAAAATCATTTTTTACCTTGAAAATCATTTATCTTGAAAAAAAAAATTCCTTGAAAAAATTTTTTTACCTTAAAAAATTTTTTTACCTTGAAAATCATTTTTTACCTAGAAAAAAAAAATTTACCTTGAAAAAAAAATTTTACTTTGAAAAAAAAATTTTACCTTGAAAAAAAAATGTTTACCTTGAAAATCATTTGTAACCTTGAAAAAAAAATTTAACTTGAAAATCATTTTTTACCTTGAAAATTATTTTTAACCTTGAAAAAAAAATTTTACCTTGAAAATTTTTTTTACCTCAAAAAATTTTTTTTACCTTGAAAATTTATTTTTTACCTTGAAAAAAAAATTTGAACTTGAAAAAAAAATGTTACCTTGAAAAACATTTTTTACCTGGAAAATCATTTTTTTACCTTGAAAATCATTTTTAACCTTGAAAAAAAAATTTTACCTTGAAAAGTTTTTTTACCTTGAAAAAAATGTTTTACCTTGAAAATCATTTTTTACCTTGAAAATCATTTTTTACCTTGAAAAAAAATGTTTACCTTGAAAATTTTTTTTACCTTGAAAATCATTTTTAACCTTGAAAAAAAAATTTTACCTTGAAAATCATTATTTATCTTGAAAATCATTTTTTACCTTGAAAATCATTTTTTTTATTGAAAAAAAAATTTACCTTGAAAATTTTTCTTGAATTTGAAAAAAAAAACATTTTATTTTTCACTAAAGAAGGGTTCGGTGAATGCGCATATGAAACTGGTGGGGTTCAGTACCTCCAACAAGGTTAAGAATCACTGTGTTAGTAGCATGTAGTGTTAGTAGTCAGTAGTTAGTAGTTTTAGTTAGGTTAAGCGTTTTGTATTCCAATGTGAAAGAGCTGTGAATAAATTCATATACTTTGCAAGTAATTCCAATTTTCCTTCAAGTCTTTAGTACTTGTTTTGCCTGCATCGATGTGAAATGGGTCTTATATTGCATTCATTATAGTCTTAAAAAAAAGTCTTAAAAAGTCTTAAATTTGACTTGTTGAAACCTGCAAAGACCTTGAATATGCAAATGTGTGATTCATCTCATTTTAAAATGTTACCTTTTTACCAAAGTATATTGTTTTTATTTAAAAAGGCAGTCATTAGTGTTATTATATTAAACATTTGGTGGTCAAATTACACATTTACAGAAGCAGATCTTTTTTTTTTCAAGATGAAACCAAAAAAACCAAAAAAAAAAACATAGACTTTAAAGCAGGGGTCTCAGAGTCAATTGACCTGGGGGCCACTGGATGCAGAGACTGGGTGAGGCTGGGCCGCAAGAAAAGATTTCTTAAAAAAATCTAACATGCACTTTTTAATGAATTCACCTTCTTTGAATGGCTTTCCCGCCCTAGAAACATACTTGCCAACACTCACGATTTTTCCGGGAGACTCCCGAATTTCAGTGCCCCTCCTGACAATCTCCCAGGGCAACCATTCTCCCGAATTCCTCCCGATTTTCACCCGGACAACAATATTAAGGGCGTGCCGTGATGGCACTGCCTTTAACGTCCTCTACAACCTGTCGTCGCGTCCGCTTTTTCACCAAACAAACAGCGTGCCGGCCCAGTCACATGTTGTATGAGGCTTCTGCAGACGCACGTAAGTGACTGCAAGACATACTTGATCAACAGCCATACAGGTCACACTGAGGGTTGCCGTATAAACAACTTTATCACTGTTACAAATATTCGCCACACTGTGAACCCACACCAAACAAGAATGACAAACACATTTCGGGAGAACATCCGCGCCGTAACACAACATAAACACCATCCATCCATCCATCCATCTTCTTCCGCTTATTCGAGGTCGGGTCGCGGGGGCAGCAGCCTAAGCAGGGAAGCCCAGACTTCCCTCTCCCCAGCCACTTCGTCCAGCTCTTCCTGTGAGATCCCGAGGCGTTCCCAGGCCAGCCGGGAGACATAGTCTTCCCAACGTGTCCTGGGTCTTCCCCGCGGCCTCCTACCGGTCGGACGTGCCCTAAACACCTCCCTAGGGAGGCGTTCGGGTGGCATCCTGACCAGATGCCCGAACCACCTCATCTGGCTCCTCTCCATGTGGAGGAGCAGCGGCTTTACTTTGAGCTCCCCCCGGATGGCAGAGCTTCTCATCCTATCTCTAAGGGAGAGCCCCGCCACCCAGCGGAGGAAACTCATTTGGGCCGCTTGTACCCGTGATCTTGTCCTTTCGGTCATAACCCAAAGCTCATGACCATAGGTGAGGATGGGAACGTAGATCGACCGGTAAATTGAGAGCTGAGCCGCAAGGCAAAGCTCTCAATTTACCTTCTTCACCACAACGGATCGATACAGCGTCCGCATTACTGAAGACGCCGCACTGATCCGCCTGTCGATCTCACCATCCACTCTTCCCTCACTCATGAACAAGATTCCGAGGTACTTGAACTCCTCCACTTGGGGCAAGATCTCCTCCCCAACCCGGAGATGGCACTCCACCCTTTTCCGGGCGAGAACCATGGACTCGGACTTGGAGGTGCTGATTCTCATCCCAGTCGCTTCACACTCGGCTGCGAACCGATCCAGTGAGAGCTGAAGATCCTGGCCAGATGAAGCCATCAGGACCACTTCATCTGCAAAAAGCAGAGACCTAATCCTGCAGCCACCAAACCAGATCCCCTCAACGCCTTGACTGCGCCTAGAAATTCTGTCCATAAAAGTTCAGAACAGAATGGGTGACAAAGGGCAGCCTTGGCGGAGTCCAACCCTCACTGGAAACGTGTCCGACTTACTGCCGGCAATGCGGACCAAGCTCTGACACTGATCATACAGGGAGCGGACTGCCACAATCAGACAGTCCGATACCCCATACTCTCTGAGCACTCCCCACAGGACTTCCCGAGGGACACGGTCGAATGCCTTCTCCAAGTCCACAAAACACATGTAGACTGGTTGGGCAAACTCCCATGCACCCTCAAGGACCCTGCCGAGAGTATAGAGCTGGTCCACAGTTCCACGACCAGGACGAAAACCACACTGTTCCTCCTGAATCCGAGGTTCGACTATCCGGCGTAGCCTCCTCTCCAGTACACCTGAATAGACCTTACCGGGAAGGCTGAGGAGTGTGATCCCACGATAGTTAGAACACACCCTCCGGTTCCCCTTCTTAAAGAGAGGAACCACCACCCCGGTCTGCCAATCTCCTATTTCTGGGGCTGAGGTTGCTGAGGTAGTTAAAAAGCTCCTCGGTGGCAAGGCCCCGGGGGTAGATGAGAACCGCCCGGAGTTCCTTAAGGCTCTGGATGCTGTGGGGCTGTCTTGGTTGACAAGACTCGGCAGCATCGCGTGGACATCGGGGGCGGTACCACCACAACATAAACACAACAGAACAAATACCCAGAACCCCTTGCAACCCTAACTCTTCCGGGCTGTAATATATACCCCCGCTACCACCAAACCCCACCCCCCAACCACGCCCACCTCAACTGGTGCACGGGGGGGGTTTGGTGCAGCCCGTAAGAGTTAGGGCTGCATGGGATTCTGGGTATTTGTTCTGTTGTGTTTATGTTGTGTTATGGTGCGGACGTTCTCCCGAAATGTGTTTGTCATTCTTGTTTGGTGTGTGGCGCATATTTGTAACAGTGATAATCTCGTTTATACGGCCACTTTCAGTGTGACCTGTGTGGCTGTTGATCAAGTATGCGTTGCATTCACTTCCGTGTGTGTACAGAAGCTAAATATAACATGTAACTTGGCTGGTTGTAGAGGGCGCTAAAGGCAGTGACATCACGGCACGCCCTTAAAATTGTTGTTTGGGTGAAGACATTCGAGAGAATGGTTGCCCTGAGGAGTCTCCCGGAAAAATCGGGAGGGTTGGCGAGTATGACGCTGTCAAGCGCCATTCATATAAAACTTGCGGGCCGCACTAACATTACATTTTCATATTAAGGTGCGGGCCGCAAAATAACAAGAATGACAAACACATTTCAGGAGAACATCCACACCGTAACACAACATAAACACAATAGAACAAATACCCAGAACACCTTGCAACCCTAACTCTTCCGGGCTGCAATATACACCCCCGCTCCCACCAAATCCTGCCCCCCCAATCCCGCCCACCTCAACTGACACACGGAGGGAGGCGGCGGGGGGGGGTTGATGTGTGGGGGCGGGTTTTGGTGCAGCCCGGAAGAGTTAGGGCTGCATGGGATTCTGGGTATTTGTTCTGTTGTGTTTATGTTGTGTTAAGGTGCAGATGTTCTCCCGAAATGTGTTTGTCATTCTTGTTTGGTGTGTGGCGCATATTTGTAACAGTGATAATCTTGTTTATACGGCCACTTTCAGTGTGACCTGTGTGGCTGTTGATCAAGTATGCGTTTGCATTCACTTCCGTGTGTGTACAGAAGCCAAATATAACATGTAACTGGGCTGGCACGCTGTTTGTACAGGTTGTAGAGGGCGCTAAAGGCAGTGCCATCACGGCACGCCCTTAACATTGTTGTTTGGGTGAAAACATTCGAGAGAATGGTTGCCCTGAGGAGTCTCCCGGAAAAATCGGGAGGGTTGGCGAGTATGACGCTGTCAAGCGCCATTCATATAAAACTTGCGGGCCGCACTAACATTAATTCTTAAGGTGCGGGCCGCAAAATAACGTCTCAGGCCGCGTGTCTGAGACCGTCGATGTCCATATGTGACTTCAGATCCCAATTCAAAACATAACAAATGATCCAGAAGTCTGTTTGTCATAACATCTTCACCACAAACTCCTCTGGCAGCAGATCTAATGTTCTTGGTCCAGTACATGATTTGCAGAAAAAAAAACACCACAATGCATGTTGCTAATCCCTGTTTTCTCTCTCTGTTGCAGGATCTCCTGTAAGTACAATTCCATCTCTCCCCAGCAAGGTAGTATTAACCAGTGTGAAGGCACGGAACACTAAGCATTCCACATAAAACTCACATTCAGGGGGTGTGCTGTGTTAAAAACAAAAAAAAGACCAACAAAACCCACCGGCTGACAAACTGTCACACATCTGCACCCTCAGAATACAGCAGTAAACGGACCACCGAGGGAAGTGTGCGTGTGTGTGCATACACGTATGTGTGTGTGTGTGTGTGAGCAAGTTATTCTTCTCCGAGGGCTCGTAAATCCTACTTATATACACAGAAAACATCCAGGTTCTAAATGGACACGACGGCCGCCTTCCGGTTTGTGATTCCCCAGTCCAAAATGTACATGCAAGTCACACATCATATTCTATTAGTGGCATAGTGGCACAGTGGTTAACTCTTGGGTGGAGTTTGCATGAGAGCAAGAGTAGCAGTGTCAGGTAATGTGTGTCTTTTACTCAACTCATTTCATGAAACTGGTACCAAAAAGCTCAAACAAAGACTTTCTGCAGCCTCTTGCTGCAATATTATGCAATGGAGTCTCTAAAGTCAGACACACTGTTCCAACCTCATAGAAAATCATTAAAACATTGAATATGTGTCACCATCATAACATTTTATCGAGTGTACAGGTCATGTTTTTAGTGACTTTTTTGGACATTTTTGTTTCATACAACTACAAACCCCAAAACCAGTGAAGTTGGCACGTTGTTGTAAATGGTGAATAAAAAGAGAATACAATGATTTGCAAATCCTTTTCAACTTATATTCAATTGAATAGACTGCAAAGACAAGATACTTAACATTCAAACTGGAAAACGTCGTTATTTTTTGCAAATATTAGCTCATTTGGGGCTCAAGCCCCCCTAAAATATTCTTAAGCCCCCCTAAATAATTTGGTGTTAAAAAAATAAAAAATAAAAAATATGTATATATATATTTTTTTTTTTTGCAAATACATGCCGACATATTCATTATAAAGTGGCCCGAATATGATTCCTAGGTACCAGGAATTGGTACTGTATTGATTCAAATGTGAAAAGTACCCTTCCCTATTGTTCAGTTTGTCTTAACAGACGTTACGTTTCTCACCCAATTAGGCTTCATCCGTTCATGCTCCGGACTAGACAGGACAGAGCTAGCTCGACATAGGACAGAGCTTGTCTTGAGAATTAACTGATCGTTAAATCTGCTTGGATGAGAAGCAAAATGTCCGCCTGAACAGACCAGTTGTGATCGATTCAATAGCCTGAGTATACCACCTTTACAATCGATAATGTGTATGATGTCACCACAGACCAGTTGTGATCAATTCAATAGCCTGAGAATACCACCTTTACAATTGATAATGTGTATGATGTCACCACTACTACTAGGGGTTTGTGGTGTATACTTCTTCTGCTGGCCAAAGAAAATGCATAATGACACACAAAGTTAATCCTTCAGATATTTTCCCCTTTGTCAAGTTTGACTTTTGAGGTTCCACTGTGTCCATGTCAGTCTTCTGTGTATTCACACTGTGCAATCAACCCTGAATCATCCCCAGTATAACACAATGACTACACACTAAACACATCCAACAAATTGCAGCCCTGTTCTAACCTGTTGCAATGCTTCTTGCTTGAATCTCTAACCCTCACCAGGGCAAGGCGGGACGGGATGGATACCCGGTAAATTGGATTTGTTACATAGCCTGTCACTCCTCTATTGAGCCAATCACGACTCTCTGAAATCTCTTCTGAAAATGTTTCTGATTTTCTTCTATCTGTTTCCTCCTTTTAAACGCCTTCAGCCTTTGATGATTTTTGATGATAACCTTCAGCATCCTGCCCCATGATTGAATAGCACAGAATCAAAAAATAGGGTTAAAGAGAATAAACCTCGGCTGTACAAACAGGGAGTTTAATAACCTAATGGCCCTGTTCACTCTGCACACAGATCAGTCTAAACGCTCCAAAGTGCTTCAAATATGATCTTTTCGAATCAGATTGATGCCACATCAGGAGGTTAATCATCATCAAGCTTTATTGCAGACTCCAACGTCCAAGTAGACATACAATCACATACACTACATAAAACAAATCAATCAATCAATCAATCAATGTTTATTTATATAGCCCTAAATCACAAGTGTCTCAAAGGGCTGCACAAGCCACAACGACATCCTCGGTACAGAGCCCACATAAGGGCAAGGAAAAACTCACCCCAGTGGGACGTCGATGTGAATGACTATGAGAAACCTTGGAGAGGACCGCATATGTGGGCATACTTGCCAACCTTGAGACCTCCAATTTCGGGAGGTCGGGGGTGGGGGCGGGGGCGTGGTTGGGGGCGTGGTTAAGAGGGGAGGAGTATATTTACAGCTAGAATTCACCAAGTCAAGTATTTCTATTTCATATATATATATATATATATATATATATATATATATATATATATATATATATATATATATATATATATATATATATATAAGTCAAGTATTTCTATTTCATATATATATATATATATATATATATATATATATATATATATATATATATATATGAAAATAGAAATACTTGACTTGATTTCTATTTCATATATATATATATATATATATATGAAAATAGAAATACTTGACTTATATATATATATATATATATATATATATATATATATATATATATATATATATATATATACATATATATATATGAAATAGAAATACTTGACTTGGTGAATTCTAGCTGTAAATATAAGCGGTAGAAAATGGATGGATGGATGGATATATATATATATATATATATATATATATATATATATATAAGAAATAATTGACTTTCAGTGAATTCTAGCTCTATATATATATATATATATATATATATATATATATATGTCTTAATAAGGTTATCCAAAAAATAGTGCTCGATACCGTAGTAGAGCGCAATATATGTATGTATGTGTGGGGAAAAAAATCACAAGACTACTAATAAAAGTTTCAATCAATCAATCAAAAAGCACTGAATTGATCAGTAATGTTTTCTGCTGAGGTTTGGCGGCCTCTGGTGGTCAGAAAGGCTGCTGAGCTGTTCTTTCCATGTTGAAAGGAGCTGAATGTGGCCATCAAAAGGTGATCCATCCAGGGAGAGTGACACATGTGGCCCGGGGTCAGCCGCTCTAAATAAGCAGAGTGACCCAGGGATTTGTGTGAGGACATTGGAGCCGCGCTCTGATCTGTTCCTGATTTGTGGTGAAAGCCTCATGTAATTGTCATCAGGACACACACTGATACACTCTCACGCCAGCTCAGGTTTTATGAGCAGATTGATTCATCACAAACGCTATTATGGGATGCTAGTTGTGTTACCTGGTTTGTTGTTCTCCATGTTGTCTGACTGGGGATTTTGGGAAGCTGATGTCCCCAAGGAGGAGGAGGAGGGGAGGGGGCTCTGATTCCCAGTCTGCCTGGCACTGCACGGCCCTCCTGACGGGAAGTGCCTGCTTCTAATCACACACAGGTGGAGCCAAGGCAAAAAGTGTGTCAAACATTTGTTTTTGTTTGTCTGCGACGTGACTCGTCTTTGTCACCGTCTTCATTAGCAACCCCTTAAAACTGTTTTTGTACTACTTACTCTAACTCGGGCGTGTCAGAACGTACAGGTTTTTCTTCGTCCCGCGTGATGAGTTTGCCGAGTATAAAAACGTTTGAATCACACATTAAGAGTGTTACTAAAACAACTCTCTCCTTTGAGTCACACATTAAGAGTGTTACTAAAACAACTCTCTCCTTTGAGTCACACATTAAGAGTGTTACTAAAACGGCCTTCTTTCATCTCCGTAATATCGCTAAAATTCGTTCTATTTTATCCACTAGCGACGCTGAGATCATTATTCATGCGTTCGTTACGTCTCGTCTCGACTACTGTAACCTTTTATTTTGGGGTCTCCCTATGTCTAGCATTAAAAGACTACAATTGGTACAAAATGCGGCTGCTAGACTTTTGACAAGAACAAGAAAGTTTGATCATATTACGCCTATACTGTATATACCTTTATATACATATATACATATATATATACCTATACTGGCTCACCTGCACTGGCTTCCTGTGCACTTAAGATGTGACTTCAAGGTTTTACTACTTACGTATAAAATACTACACGGTCTAGCTCCATCCTATCTTGCTGATTGTATTGTACCATATGTCCCAGCAAGAAATCTGCGTTCAAAGAACTCCGGCTTATTAGTGATTCCCAGAGCCCAAAAAAAGTCTGCGGGCTATAGAGCGTTTTCTATTGGGGCTCCAGTACTATGGAATGCCCTCCCGGTAACAATTAGAGATGCTACCTCAGTAGAAGCATTTAAGTCCCATCTTAAAACTCATTTGTATACTCTAGCCTTTAAATAGCCCCCCTGTTAGACCAGTTGATCTGCCGTTTCTTTTCTTTTCTCCTCTGCTCCCCTTTTCCTTGAGGGGGGGGGGGGCACAGGTCCGGTGGCCATGGATGAAGTGCTGGCTGTCCAGAGTCGGGACCCGGGGTGGACCGCTCGCCTGTGCATCGGCTGGGAACATCTCTGCGCTGCTGACCCGTCTCCGCTCGGGATGGTGTCCTGCTGGCCCCACTATGGACTGGACTCTTACTATTATGTTGGATCCACTATGGACTGGACTCTCACAATATTATGTCAGACCCACTCGACATCCATTGCTTTCGGTCTCCCCTAGAGGGGGGGGGGGGTTACCCACATATGCGGTCCTCTCCAAGGTTTCTCATAGTCATTCACATCGACGTCCCACTGGGGTGAGTTTTTCCTTGCCCTTATGTGGGCTTTGTACCGAGGATGTCGTTGTGGCTTGTGCAGCCCTTTGAGACACTTGTGATTTAGGGCTATATAAATAAACATTGATTGATTGATTGATTGATTGATTGATGATGCTATTGTTGATGACTGAAGTGTTGATACCAACCAAACTCTAACCCCCCCGGCCCCCACACATCCCACACCCCGGATTGTAAATAATGTAAATAATTCAATGTATATACTCTGATGATTATCTTGTGTGACGACTGTATTATGATGATAGTATATATCTATACCATGAATCAATGTTGCATTTTTTTTTTAACGAAAGAAACTGCTGTTCTAAATGTGTCCACTGGATGTCACGATAGCAATTCTGTGAGGCAAGCAAACGGTTTATACTGGGGGCCAAGCAAGAGGTACACCGTAAAGCAGACCTGGGCAAATTAAGGCCCGGGGGCCACGTGCGGCCCGTTAAGCCTTTCAATCTGGCCCGCCGGACATTCACCAAATACATTTTTTTAGATCTTTAAGATGTAAAGTGTAGCTGCCATTATGATGTTTTCTAATGAACGTAAGTCTTGAACTGTACAAAGTATTTCAATGGTTGGAATCTGCATTTAGTTCAGTTACTATGGTAATCTAATTAGTTACTATGGTTATCTAATTATCAATCAATCAATCAATCAATGTTTATTTATATAGCCCTAAACCACAAGTGTCTCAAAGGGCTGCACAAGCCACAACGACATCCTCGGTACAGAGCCCACATAAGGGCAAGGAAAAACTCACCCCAGTGGGACGTCGATGTGAATGACTATGAGAAACCTTGGAGAGGACCGCATATGTGGGTAACCCCCCCCCTCTAGGGGAGACCGAAAGCAATGGATGTCGAGTGGGTCTAACATAATATTGTGAGAGTCCAGTCCATAGTGGATCCAGCATAACAGTAAGAGTCCAGTCCACAGTGGGGTCAGCAGGAAACCATCCCGAGCGAAGACGGGTCAGCAGCGCAGAGATGTTCCCAACCGATACACAGGCGAGCGGTCCACCCCGGGTCCCGACCCCGGACAGCCAGCACCCCATCCACGGCCACCGGACCTGTGTGTCTCCCCTTCCACAAGGGGTAGGGGGGAGCAGAGGAGAAAAGAAAAGAAACGGCAGATCAACTGGTCTAAAAAAAGAGGGGGCTATTCAAAGGCTAGAGTATACAAATGAGTTTTGAGATGGGACTTAAAGGTTTCTACTGAATTAGTTACTATGGTCATCTAATTAGTTACTATGGTCATCTAATTAGTTACTATGGTAATCTACATCACAGCAGCTCAGACGAGGCACCAAGCAGTGTGGGCAGGAAGCGTTTCCACAGACGCGGAAGGAGATTTTCACAAAAAAGTTCTAAAGTTTAGTGATATATCAGATGTATCAGTTTGTAGGTGGGTTTATTTTGTACCCTTCACATTCATATTTCACTGGTTGTTGCATTTTTGTTGCGTTTCACTTGATTGTAAAATATGTCAATCGAAAGGGGGGTGTGACATTCATATTTTGTCAATATTCAGTGTTTTATCGTTCATAGAAAAATGTAAAATTCCATTACGTTTTTTAAGGCGGTCTCTCATAACGTTTTTAGCATTCAATCAGACATTATTGTGGGGTTTTGTATTAGTGTTCCTAAAAATAGATATACCGGCCCCCAGACACATATTTTTCTCTAAATGTGGCCCCCGAGTCAAAATAATTGCCCAGGCCTGCCGGAAAGGGTGACTGTGGCTCCTCCTCCTCGACCCATATGAAACTTAAAACCTGCCGTTTTATGTCTTCTGCTTCGACCACATGGTCATTTGGTACCCTCGTTGCCCCAAAATGTCTGCCAAACACTAGAAAACTGAACTTAACCCTTTTGAATAGTTTTTACCGCCGTTTCTTTCTTGTTGAGTTAGCTCTGGATTGATATGTGGACATAATAATAATAATAGATTTTATTTGTAAAAAGCACTTTACATTGAGTAAACAACCTCAAAGTGCTATAGTGTATTAAAAAAAATAAAAAATTAAAAGATAATAAAAAATAAATAAAAATAAAAACTAGAACAGTCAAATAGCTAAAACTAGTATGCATATATCTAAAAAAAAAAAAAAGGCTTTTTTTAAAAAGAAGGTTTTTAAGCCTTTTTTAAAATCATCCACAGTCTGTGGTGCCCTCAGGTGGTCAGGGAGAGCGTTCCACAGACTTGGAGCGGCGGAGCAGAAAACCCAGTCTCCCATTGTTCGTAGCTTTGTCCTGGGAGGTTGGAAGAGGTTAGCCTGTCCGGAGCGGAGGATTTGGGGGTGAGTAGTTCTTTGAGGTAGAGGGGGGCATTTCCATGGAGGTACTGGTGGGTTCGTAGGGAGACTTTGAATTCAATCGTGAGTGGAACAGGAAGCCAGTGAAGGGATTTGAGAGTTGGTGTGATATGGTCATATTTCCGCACTCTCATCAGGATCCTAGCAGCACTATTCTGTATGTATTGCAGCTTCTGGATGTTCTTGCTGGGGATCCCGACAAGAAGTGCGTTGCAGTAGTCTAGCCTGTTGCAGTAGACATGACAAAGGAGGTATTTGATACCTCGAAGAGTTTACATGTTGTGTTTTTTTGTACAATCTGTCAGGTTCAAACACTGATGATATCTATTAAACAGACAAGAAGCAAGGAATCATGCAGAGACAGAGTTCAATTTAGCTCATGAGGAGGACGAATGGAGCTGCACACTTAGTCACAGTCTCGCCCTACGCTCTAAGGCAGTGATCCCCAACCACCGGGCCGCGGTCCGTGGATCGATTGGTACCGGGCCGCACAAGAAATAAAAAATAAAAATAAAAAAAAATAAAAAATATATATATATGTATATATATATATATATATACAGGTAAAAGCCAGTAAATTAGAATATTTTGAAAAACTTGATTTATTTCAGTAATTGCATTCAAAAGGTGTAACTTGTACATTATATTTATTCATTGCACACAGACTGATGCATTCAAATGTTTATTTCATTTAATTTTGATGATTTGAAGTGGCAACAAATGAAAATCCAAAATTCCGTGTGTCACAAAATTAGAATATTACTTAAGGCTAATACAAAAAAGGCATTTTTAGAAATGTTGGCCAACTGAAAAGTATGAAAATGAAAAATATGAGCATGTACAATACTCAATACTTGGTTGGAGCTCCTTTTGCCTCAATTACTGCGTTAATGCGGCGTGGCATGGAGTCGATGAGTTTCTGGCACTGCTCAGGTGTTATGAGAGCCCAGGTTGCTCTGATAGTGGCCTTCAACTCTTCTGTGTTTTTGGGTCTGGCATTCTGCATCTTCCTTTTCACAATACCCCACAGATTTTCTATGGGGCTAGGGTCAGGGGAGTTGGCGGGCCAATTTAGAACAGAAATGCCATGGTCCGTAAACCAGGCACGGGTAGATTTTGCGCTGTGTGCAGGCGCCAAGTCCTGTTGGAACTTGAAATCTCCATCTCCATAGAGCAGGTCAGCAGCAGGAAGCATGAAGTGCTCTAAAACTTGCTGGTAGACGGCTGCGTTGACCCTGGATCTCAGGAAACAGAGTGGACCGACACCAGCTGGACTGCTGCTGAGTGGTCCAAAGTCATGTTTTCTGACAAAAGCAAATTTTGCATTTCCTTTGGAAATCGAGGTCCCAGAGTCTGGAGGAAGACAGGAGAGACACAGGATCCACGTTGCCTGAAGTCTAGTGTAAAGTTTCCACCATCAGTGATAGTTTGGGGTGCCATGTCATCTGCTGGTGTCGGTCCACTCTGTTTCCTGAGATCCAGGGTCAACGCAGCCGTCTACCAGCAAGTTTTAGAGCACTTCATGCTTCCTGCTGCTGACCTGCTCTATGGAGATGGAGATTTCAAGTTCCAACAGGACTTGGCGCCTGCACACAGCGCAAAATCTACCCGTGCCTGGTTTACGGACCATGGTATTTCTGTTCTAAATTGGCCCGCCAACTCCCCTGACCTTAGCCCCATAGAAAATCTGTGGGGTATTGTGAAAAGGAAGATGCAGAATGCCAGACCCAAAAACGCAGAAGAGTTGAAGGCCACTATCAGAGCAACCTGGGCTCTCATAACACCTGAGCAGTGCCAGAAACTCATCGACTCCATGCCACGCCGCATTAACGCAGTAATTGAGGCAAAAGGAGCTCCAACCAAGTATTGAGTATTGTACATGCTCATATTTTTCATTTTCATACTTTTCAGTTGGCCAACATTTCTAAAAATCCCTTTTTTGTATTAGCCTTAAGTAATATTCTAATTTTGTGACACACGGAATTTTGGATTTTCATTTGTTGCCACTTCAAATCATCAAAATTAAATGAAATAAACATTTGAATGCATCAGTCTGTGTGCAATGAATAAATATAATGTACAAGTTACACCTTTTGAATGCAATTAATGAAATAAATCAAGTTTTTCAAAATATTCTAATTTACTGGCTTTTACCTGTGTGTATATATATATATATATATATTTATTTTATTTTATTTTATTTTATTTTTATTTTTATTAAATCAACATAAAAAACACAAGATACACTTACAATTAGTGCACCAACTGTTATTAATATTGTGGTTCCTACATTATATATCAATATATATCAATACAGTCTGCAGGGATACAGTCCGTAAGCACACATGATTGTATTTTGTTATGACAAAAATAAATAAATAAAATAAAATAAGTACCAAAATAAGTAATTTTCATTCTGATCTGTGGACCTTGTTCTGAACATTAATGCCCTACGTTTCTACAGTGGTTTATTTGTTTGCACTTGTTTTACTCTGCAGCACCTTGGGCGGATAATTGTTAAATATATTAGAGCAATCTTGGATCCTAGTAGACGCGAAATACAATAACGGTGCAGAAACAAAAGTGACAGCTCAACAAACACACAGTGAGCAATAGGGATGATGTTTGATAAGAAATTATCGAGTTCGAGCCTATTATCGAATCCTCTTATCGAACCGATTCCTTATCGATTCTCTTATTGAGTCCAGATAGGTTTTTGTATATGGAAAAAAACACAGAAGATTTGGCCATAGAAAATGATGTGACGGGCCAGATCTGGCCCCCGGGCCTTGAGTTTGAGACCTCTGCCATAGAGCATCCAAAAATTCAACAGGATCCTTTAAAGCAGGCCTGGGCAAATATTTTGACTTGGGAGCCAAATTTAGAGGAAAAAATGTGTCCGGGGGCCGGTATATCTATTTTTAGGAACACTAATTCAAAACCTCACAATAATGTCTGATTGAATGCTAAAAATGTTATGACAGACCGCCTTAAAAACAGAATGGAATTTGACATTTTTTTACTGAATGAGACACCCAGAATGTACATGAAAATAAAGAATGCGGGATTTACAATATTAACTATGAACGACAAAACACTGAATATTGACAACATATGAACGTCACACCCGCTCTCGATTGACATATTTTACAGTAAAACAAAATGCAACAAAAATACAACAAACGCAGCAAAATATGAACGTGAAGCTTATTAAAAAAACACCTAGAATCTGATATATCTGATACATCACTAAGCTTTAGAACTTTGTTGTAAAAATCTCCCTCCGCGTCTGTCCCTGACACCCACATTTCAGGCTCTGGAAACACTCTGTGGAAACGCTCCCCACCCCCACTGCTTGGTGCCTCGTCTGAGCTGCTGTCACTTAGATTACCATAGTAACTAATTAGATTACCGTAGTAACTAATTAGATTACCATAGTAACTAGCAATGTTCCCTCTAAGGTGCGCGCCTGTGCAATTGCGCACTGCTCAAGCGTCCTCTGCGCACGGCAAATCTATGCCACGCACAAAATCAAATAAAAAAATAAGCGCATAACAATTTTCGACACACGGACACGACAGAGAAAACAGTTTTCGTCATCATTGTTCAAATATTGTAAGGTCTGTCGAGACGCTTTGAGGACATGAATTCCATCCATCACTTTACTGAGCAAAACTCTTTATTGTCGGCCATAAACACATCACCAAAACATTAGTAAAAAAAATGATATCTAGCCAAAGTGGTCATTTTCTGCAGTACAAACCAGACCAAAAGCAACTTTGTTATATCAACAGCAGCCGCTCGCTCTTTCTCACTTGCGCCAACACATGCACATATGGCACTTAGCCAGTGATGCGTTTACAGACACACAAAATGTCGGACAACTCCAACACCACACATAAAGTGTCATTCCAGGTCGTTTCACTATGATTTACCAATCAAATGTGTGCTTATTCTAGTGTCATTTATTAGGAATATTAATTTATAAATATTAATCATGAAATGCTGTTAGTATATTAAATAAATACTAATAAAAATATATTTTTTACAAACGGGAAGTTGCAGGAATGTACCAATGATCCCCTGCTTACATCTCATTGTGCAACATGTGAATGTTTTAATGGGAACTAAATGCAATGTCTGAAAGGGGTACAAATTATTTCCAAAGCAGGACCTCCACCCAGACAAACAATACAAGTACACAGTTCATGAAAAACAATATTTGTTGTTATTGTCATTGTAAGTGGGCCTAAACACTTACATTACAAATGGAAATGACTGCTCTCATTTGATTATAATAATAAGAGAACGTTGTCTGTCTATCTGTGTTGGCCCTGCGATGAGGTGGGGACTTGTCCAGGGTGTACACCGCCTTCCGCCCGAATGGCAGCTACAGATCCCATCTTAAAGATCTAAAGAAATGATTTGGGAATATCTGGTGGGCAAGATTGAAAAGCTTAACAGGCCGCATGCGACCCCCGGGCCTTAATTTGGTCTGCTTTAAAGTGTTTCTCAGTTTATTTTGTAAATCTCTTTGCTCACGTTTACACAACAATTACAGCGCAAAAGAGAAGCAGAAAAGTTTCAGAAGAACAAACTTCCATTTCTATCCCTCCATGTCGTACTACTGTATTGCTTGCTTTGCTTATGGTAGTCCATCGTATCCGATGATGACTTCCACTTCTTCTATTGGTGAGTTTTGAGGTGACTAAAAAGTCCAATACGAGAGCCACATGGTCTATTGCAATGGGGGCATATGAAGTTAGTGTTTGTTGTGGTGTTGGCTGCAGGGCCCATCTTCCTCCTCTGGCGTTTCCCTTCCCTCGCTGCGCTTCTCTCCTCTTCAAAATGTTGAAGGCCTGCATGGCAGAGTTGCCTCCAGAGAGGGCGATCTGAGGCAGAGCTTTCCAGCTGTGTGCTGTATTCCACACCTCTTGAGAGTTCTTTTCAGTTGGTCCTTATACCTCCGCTTTTGGCCTCCTGCCGATCTCTGGCCATGATGAAGTTGACCATATAGCAGTTGTCGGGGAAGTCTATCAACTGGCATTCTGATGGTGTGGCCGGCCCATCGCAGTTGGTACTGGAGAAAAGTGGCCTCCATGCTCTTGGTACCAGTTTTACTCAGGACTTCCGTGTGTGGCACACGATCACGCCATGTCAGCCCAAGGATCCGCTGGAGACACTTGATGTGAAAGTTCTCCAGCTGTTGGATGTGGCGGCGATACAGGGTCCGAGCTTCACAGCCATATAATAGTGTGCAGACACAGATGGCTTGGTAGACTGCCACCTTAGTACGTATGCTGAGGTCTTTGTTCACATACACCCTCTTACGCAGTCTACCAAAGGAGGCTGAGGCAGATCTTATTCGATTTTGAACATCATTGTCCATGCTGCAGTTTTCGGAGAGGATGCTCCCAAGATATTTGAAGTCTGGGACTATTGCTAGGGTCTTGTCATCGATGTTAAAGACAGGTGATGGTGGTCGAGTTGGCGGAGGGGAGTTCCACTGGCATAGTACCTCCGTCTTTACAGTGTTCACAGTGAGACCCAGTCTGCTATAGGCCTTCACAGCAGCTGTTAGCGTCGCCTGCAGAGCCTCTGATGTATGTGCCACAAAGGCACAATCATCAGCATACTGTAATTCCACAATGTTCACAGTTTTGACCTTGGTAGCCGCCTGCAGCCTTCTGATGTTAAATAAGCTTCCATCCAACCTGTAATCCACCAGCACACCACTACTTCCCTCAACTTCTTTGTGCAGTAGCCAGGTGACACTCATGAGGAAGATGTTGAATAGTACAGGTGTAAGTACACAACCCTGTCTGACACCTGTGGATACCTTTAAAGGCCTAGACTCATGTCCTCCTGTTGTCACCTGAGCCATCATCCCCTCGTGGAAACTTTGCAAGATGTTTACAAACTTCCGCGGGCAACCAACCCTGAGAAGGACCGTCCAGAGCAAGTCTCTGTTGACCGTATCAAAGGCCTTTGATAGGTCCACAAACGCCATGTATAGATCTTGATGTTGCTCCCGACACTTCTCTTGTAGCTGGCTTGTTGTGAAAATCATGTCCACAGTGCTGCGATTTTTCCTGAAGCCACATTGAGACTCAGGCAACAGGTGTTCTGTTATGCTCTGTATGAGTCTTGACAGCATCACTTTGGCAAGAACCTTGCCAGCAGCAGACAGGAGGGATATTCCTCTACTATTGCCACAGACAGAATTCTCACCCTTCCCTTTATATATGGTTACAACATCTGCATCCCGCCATTGTTGGGGGACTGCTCCGCGCTTCCATATATCAGCAATATAGTGGAAACTAGCTCTGGACGTGGACTGATAGCACCCCAGAGTGTGATCAAGAAGAAGCCAAGCTTATGTAAACTCTCCAAGGCCACATGATGAAGATGAGGGGCAGGAGTTTTATTTTATTTTTTTTAAGCGTGACTTAATGGACCGTGTAAAAACAGTTAGTTTAACATTGTATATGCTTGTTAAAAGAGGAAGTTACAGGCATTGCATTTAAGTGTTTTTGGAAAGTTTGATCCAACTTCATGTTGAAGTGGTCTGAAAAGACCCCTAAAGTGAGTGGAGAGGTCCTTCAGTGGCTGCTCCCTCCTTTCTTTTATTACCCAGGTTAACTTCCACTGCTGTTTTTGCACTTTGCTGAGGTTACACAGAGATTTACAAGCTGTTTTTGTTGCTATACAAACATTTCAGATGGTTTTTGTTCAAATCTCCGCTTAGAAAAACAGATGGCAACTTGTTCTTTCTTTGTATTATGTATTATATATTATACTTCTGGGATAAGTGGCCTTGTGGTTAGGGTGTCCGCCCTGAGATGGGTAGGTCGTGAGTTCAAACCCCGGCCGAGTCATACCAAAGACTATAAAAATGGGAGCCATTACCTCCCTGCTTGGCACTCAGCATCAAGGGTTGGAATTGGGGGTTAAATCACCAACAATGATTCCCGGGCGCTGCCACAGCTGCTGCTCACTGCTCCCCTCACCTCTCAGGGGGTGATCAAGGGTGATAGTGCAGAGAATAATTTCGCCACACCTAGTGTGTGTGTGACAATCATGGGTACTTTAACTTTTTAACTTTTACTTCCTCAATGTTTGTCTGTTTGGCTTTTGGTTCCTTTGCCTTACACACGTTGCCTAGCAACAGCAGTGCAAACATGACCAGGTTCCATGTTTGTATTAAAGTTCCTGTGTTTGCAAGTTGATTCCAGGTTCGACACTCAGGGGACATTCGAGTTTCATTATCTTCGAAGACAAACAAGACAAACAAGTCCTTCAGTTTTTGAAGGGTATAGAAACATTTTTGGAATCATATTGTTTTTTTGGTTTTTTTACAAAAATTTCTCAATAAGCTTCAGTCGTCAACTAAAATATCAAATATGTTTCTGTTTAAATCGTGACCCTTTTGATCAGATAACATGGAACGACACAGGAAGTCCTTCATACCGACAGCCATCAGACTGTATAATGCATATGTTCCTTTTTGACTGTACATATATGTATAATAGACTGTATTTATATTATTCACATGTGAATAATGCTGTATAATAGACTGTATTTATATTATTCACATGTGAATAATGCTGTATAGTAGACTGTATTTATATTATTCACATGTGAATAATGCTGTATAATAGACTGTATTTATATTATTCACATGTGAATAATACTGTATAATAGACTGTATTTATATTATTCACATGTGAATAATGTTGTATAATACACTGTATTTATATTATTCACATGTGAATAATGCTGTATAATAGACTGTATTTATATTATTCACATGTGAATAATGCTGTATAATAGACTGTATTTATATTATTCACATGTGAATAATACTGTATAATAGACTGTATTTATATTATTCACATGTGAATAATGTTGTATAATACACTGTATTTATATTATTCACATGTGAATAATGCTGTATAATAGACTGTATTTATATTATTCACATGTGAATAATGCTGTATAATAGACTGTATTTATATTATTCACATGTGAATAATGCTGTATAATAGACTATATTTATGTTATTCACATGTGAATAATGCTGTATAATTGACTGTATTTATGTTATTCACATGTGAATAATGTTGTATAATAGACTGTATATATATTATTCACATGTGAATAATGCTGTATAATAGACTGTATTTATATTATTCACATGTGAATAATGCTGTATAGTAGACTGTATTTATATTATTCACATGTGAATAATGCTGTATAATAGACCGTATTTATATTATTCACATGTGAATAATGCTGTATAATAGACTGTATATATATTATTCACATGTGAAAAATGCTGTATAATAGACTGTATATATATTATTCACATGTGAATAATGCTGTATAATAGACTGTATTTATGTTATTCACATGTGAATAATGCTGTATAATTGACTGTATTTATGTTATTCACATGTGAATAATGTTGTATAATAGACTGTATTTATATTATCCACATGTGAATAATACTGTATAATAGACTGTATTTATATTATTCACATGTGAATAATGATGTATAATAGGCTGTAAGTTTATTATTCACATGTGAATAATGCTGTATAATAGACTGTATTTATATTATTCACATGTGAATAATGCTGTATAATACACTGTAATTATATTATTTACATGTGAATAATGCTGTATAATAGACCGCATTTATATTATTCACATGTGAATAACGCTGTATAATAGACCGTATTTATATTATTCACATGTGAATAACGCTGTATAATAGACCGTATTTTTATTATTCACATGTGAATAATGCTGTATAACAGACCGCATTTATATTATTCACATGTGAATAACGCTGTATAATAGACTGTATTTATATTATTCACATGTGAATAATGCTGTATAATAGACTGTATTAATATTATTCACATGTGAATAATGCTGTATAATTGACTGTATTTATATTATTCACATGTGAATAATGCTGTATAATAGACTGTATATATATTATTCACATGTGAATAATGCTGTATAATAGACTGTATTTATATTATTCACATGTGAATAATGCTGTATAATAGACTGTATTTTTATTATTCACATGTGAATAATGCTGTATAATAGACCGCATTTATATTATTCACATGTGAATAACGCTGTATAATAGACTGTATATATATTATTCACATGTGAATAACGCTGTATAATAGACTGTATTTATATTATTCACATGTGAATAATGCTGTATAATACACTGTAATTATATTATTTACATGTGAATAATGCTGTATAATAGACCGTATTTATATTATTCACATGTGAATAATGCTGTATAATAGACTGTATTTATATTATTCACATGTGAATAACGCTGTATAATATACCGTATTTATATTATTCACATGTGAATAATGCTGTATAATAGACTGTATTTATATTATTCACATGTGAATAATGCTGTATAATAGACTGTATTTATATTATTCACATGTAAAAAATACGTAATAAGTGTTTATTGTTTATTGTGAGCAAAACTGTGGTGCTGAATTTCCCCCAGGGATCAATAAAGTACTTTCTATTCTATTCTATTCTATTCTATTCTATAATGTCACAGCTTTAAATGAGTAGAATTGCTCATGTTATCCAAATAAATACACATCAAGAACTGTGACGTAATTTGATTAAAAGTTCTTCAAAGGGTTAGCAAAAATTTACCGTATTTTTCGGACCATAGGGCGCACCGGATTATAAGGCGCACTGCCGATGAGTGGGTCTGGTCAGGTTTATTTTCATACAGAAGGCGCATTAAAGGGGTCATTTTATTATACTTTTTTTCTAAACGTAAAACACTTCCTTGTGGTCTACATAACATGTGATGGTGGTTCTTTGGTCAAAATGTTGCATAGATGATGTTTTACATATCATCTTCATCTTTGTTGTAGCGGTGTAGCGTGCAAGGACGGGCATGGAAGAAGTGTCAAAAGATGGAGCTAACTGTTTTAATGACATTCAGATTTTTCTTAAATTCATGGCTCACTAGTGCAACAACAACGCCGGGAAAAACCGCCCGCCCGGAACTTTCTAATACACTAACTAAAGTTCCTTGGGTGAATAATGTAAACTCACAATACCGGTAGTTTTTAGCGGTTCCATAGTTAGTCTACTGACAGATATAAGTTAGAACTTTACACTACTTTATATTAGAAATGGCAACAGCAGAAGGCGAATGTCCCATAACAAGAAGATAGAGAAAAAGAAGAAGCTTATCGACTACGGCGTCCGCACGGACTACAATGTTGGACGCGCGCACATTTTCAGGACTTATGCAGATCCCAAATACACATCAGCAGGTACCAGAAGGCAAGAAAAGTTGTTTTTGCATAATATTGCAAAACAAGATTATATGTCAGCTAATAGGTGCCATTTTGCGGTTCTTATACACACACCTTTATAACACAGTACGTCTGACTACGGTAGCCGCAATGCTCCGACAATCCATCAAGTTTGGCTTCATAGCTTACCAAAGTCGTACTAAAACATTTTGACAGATTTTTGAGCACCGTGTGTAATGTTCTATATTCTCAATCGAACATTTAAAGTTTTGGTGTTGTTTACTGCCATCATATTGCAGTCTACACGCATCTCTTATGTGTGACTGCCATCTACTGGTCACACTTATCATTACAGCATGTACCAAATAAAATTGCTTCGAGGTCGGTAAGCACAACCAGAATTATTCCGTGCATTATGCGCACTGGGTTATAAGGCGCACTGCCAAATTTTGAGAAAATGAAATCATTTTAAGTGCGCCTTATAGTCTGAAAAATATGGTAATTAAAAGGTCTTCAAAGGGTTAGCAAAAATGTACATCCTTATTTCAGGGATGAAGTGGTTTAAAAGATTTGAGCAAAAAAAATGTATGTATCCTTTGAAAATGAAGGACTGTGAAAAAATTTGACGTTGAATTTTTATAATTTGACGTGATAAAAACCCTCCCAACAAAAATGATGGCCAAAATAAAAGCAAATATTTACTGAGAGGACAAAAAAGTCAGCCTTTGTCACGTTCAAACACTGAGGACATCTATTAAACAAGACAAAAGGCAAGGAATCAAACAGAGACAGAATTCAATTTGGACTCAATATTGAGGAGAGACATGGCCACTGCACTCTCTGTACAGTCCTGCACCACGCTCTGACGAAGAAGGTTTTCGTCTCCTCATTTATTCAGATGTTCAATGTTCACGCACCAACACATGTCACAGCAGGAATGGGAAGTATGTAAAACAGTCATTGTTTTCGGTCGCTTTGAAGACCCAAGAAGAGGATTTCTCGGGCTTGGGCTCTTCCTGGATCCAGCTGGGGCAGGTGTTGGAGGACAATGGATAACCCCTCCCGTCTCCTGACCACAGCAACTTCAAGAGGGCAGCGGGTCGTAAATAGCGTTGACCTCGGTTACCAAATAGTTGGAAGAGAGTTTGTGAAATACTTCAGAGAGAGTGCGTTTAACACTTCAAAGAGAGTTCCTCTGGAAGTTGAGCAGATCCTGCCATCTGTCCGTGTTGAAATCACAGTGGCGTTTCACGAGCCTTCTTCCTCTTGTTAGGCCTCGAAAGACAGCATTCATAATACAACGTTTCTTTTGTGATAACTTACAAACAATTATTCCAACAGCCTTGGTCCCCTGAGGGTCAAATTTGGTTGCGAGACATCATAATGACCACATTCCTCCACTCTTTATAATCGTGACAATATGTCAGAATTATTATAAGATAATATCTACCGTGAAGCGTGAAATTAAAAACATCCACTTGATAGTACGCAAGGAAAGGGGCAGGGCCGTCTATATTTGAGGATAACACGCATCCCTTTTTCATTCCTTGCCTGCTGATTCTTAACAAGCTTTCAAATCATTCTTCTATTTCTATTCTAATCATTGAATTTTTCTATGTGAAATCTCTCTTGAAGTGTTCTGAACTCCTGTTTCAAGGCTTTTTTTCACAGATGAATTTATAGGACCTCTGCTGGTTGAACCTGTGTAGTGCACTCCATTTGAACCGCATCAACAGTCATTTCCACCTATTTCAATGAGTTGATGATTACGCTCATTGTCCAAGTTAAAGTATGTACTAGGGTTGTACGGTATACCGGTACTATATAGTACCGCGGTACTAATTAATCAAAAACGGTACTATACTCTGTTTTTTAACGGGCTTGACGACGCGTCGTCGTCACGTCATGTCATTGCTGGTTTTACGAGCAGAGGAGCATGTTCGGCAGCGCACAATCACGGAGTACTTACAAGCAGACACAGTGTGTAGACCAGGGGTGCTCATTACGTCGATCGCGAGCTACCGGTCGATCTCGGAGGGTGTGTCAGTCGATCACCAGCCAGGCATTAAAAAAAATAGTCCTAAAAATGAGCGATCATAAATCTTCACTATGACGTCACTTTCGTCACTTGATTGACATTCACGGCACCCGAGGGTCTTCTGAGATGACGCTGGCTGCTGCCAGCTCATTAAAATTACCGACAGGAAGGCGAGAAACACTTTATTTCAACAGACTCTGGCGCCGTACCCGTCGTCAAAACTCCAAAGACCGACTGCACAGTTGCACAGTTGCGCTAGCAAAACGAGTCTCAGAAAGCTGGCGTGCACAAGCTAGCAAGGTACGGAGTTTGCCGACAATGTATTTCTTGTAAAGTGTATACAAAGGAGTACGGAAGCTGGACAAATAAGATGCCAAAAACCAACCACTTTCATGTGGTATTGGACAGAAAGGAGGACTTTTTTTCTCCTCCATTCGAAAATGCGGACATTATCATCACTACTGTCTGATTCCTATCAATGCAAGTCATCAGAATCAGGTAATACACCAACTTATATTCTTGTCTTCATGAAAGAAAGGAATCTATATGTGTTAAACATGCTTGTATTATCTTTAAACACCTTTAACTTGTTAACAATATTAACTATATGTGTTAAACATGCTTGTATTATCTTTAAACACCTTTAAGTTGTTAACAATATTAACTATATGTATTAAACATACTTGTATTATCATTAAACACCTTTAATTTATTAACAATATTAACTATATGTGTTAAACATGCTTGCATTATCATTAAACACCTTTAACTTATTAACAAACATATATTTCATAAATAAGTAAATGTAAATGATATATATGAATGATGTAGATCCCCACGACTTGATCAATTGAAAAGTAGCTCGCCTGCAGAAAAAGTGTGAGCACCCCTGGCGTAGACCGAAAAGGGAGAACGGACGCATTTTGGCATAAAAACTAACGATAAAGGTGAAGTTATAACACTGAAACGCCCTCAGGAAGAGGTGCTTTAAGACATGGCTAACTAGCTAGCGGCTAATGTCTATCCGCAATCGGCAGTGTTTTAGCTACTTCTAAATCACTAATCCTCGCCTTCATGGCGACGAATAAAATAAGTTTCTTACAAGTATCATGCCTGCAGGACGAGGAATAGCTAGACATGCTTCACTACACACCGTCGTCACAATGTAAACAAACGCCATGAGTGGATCTATACCTGACAGCCACTGTAATGATACCAAGTACAAGAGCGTATCTCGTCGATGCTACTATGATTACATCCATATTTTTTATCGTCGCAAAATCTTTTTTTTTTTTTAATTCATATTCATCCATCCATCCATCCATCTTCTTCCGCTTATCCGAGGTCGGGTCGCGGGGGCAGCAGCCTAAGCAGGGAAGCCCAGACTTCCCTCTCCCCAGCCACTTCGTCCAGCTCCTCCCGGGGGATCCCGAGGCGTTCCCAGGCCAGCCGGGAGACATAGTCTGCCCAACGTGTCCTGGGTCTTCCCCGCGGCCTCCTACCGGTCGGACGTGCCCTAAACACCTCCCTAGGGAGGCGTTCGGGTGGCATCCTGACCAGATGCCCAAACCACCTCATCTGGCTCCTCTCCATGTGGAGGAGCAGCGGCTTTACTTTGAGCTCCCCCCGGATGGCAGAGCTTCTCACCCTATCTCTAAGGGAGAGCCCCGCCACCCGGCGGAGGAAACTCATTTCGGCCGCTTGTACCCGTGATCTTGTCCTTTCGGTCATAACCCAAAGCTCATGACCATAGGTGAGAATGGGAACGTAGATCGACCGGTAAATTGAGAGCTTTGCCTTCCGGCTCAGCTCCTTCTTCACCACAACGGATCGATACAGCGTCCGCATTACTGAAGACGCCGCACCGATCCGCCTGTCGATCTCACGATCCACTCTTCCCTCACTCGTGAACAAGACTCCGAGGTACTTGAACTCCTCCACTTGGGGCAAGATCTCCTCCCCAACCCGGAGATGGCACTCCACCCTTTTCCGGGCGAGAACCATGGACTCGGACTTGGAGGTGCTGATTCTCATCCCAGTCGCTTCACACTCGGCTGCGAACCGATCCAGTGAGAGCTGAAGATCCTGGCCAGATGAAGCCATCAGGACCACATCATCTGCAAAAAGCAGAGACCTAATCCTGCAGCCACCAAACCAGATCCCCTCAACGCCTTGACTGCGCCTAGAAATTATGTCCATAAAAGTTATGAACAGAATGGGTGACAAAGGGCAGCCTTGGCGGAGTCCAACCCTCACTGGAAACGTGTCCAACTTACTGCCGGCAATGCGGACCAAGCTCTGGCACTGATCATACAGGGAGCGGACCGCCACAATCAGACAGTCCGATACCCCATACTCTCTGAGCACTCCCCACAGGACTTCCCGGGGGACACGGTCGAATGCCTTCTCCAAGTCCACAAAACACATGTAGACTGGTTGGGCAAACTCCCATGCACCCTCAAGGACCCTGCCCAGAGTATAGAGCTGGTCCACAGTTCCACGACCAGGACGAAAACCACACTGTTCCTCCTGAATCCGAGGTTCGACTATCCGGCATAGCCTCCTCTCCAGTACACCTGAATAGACCTTACCGGGAAGGCTGAGGAGTGTGATCCCACGATAGTTAGAACACACCCTCCGGTTCCCCTTCTTAAAGAGAGGAACCACCACCCCGGTCTGCCAATCCAGAGGTACTGCCCCCGATGTCCACGCGATGCTGCAGAGTCTTGTCAACCAAGACAGCCCCACAGCATCCAGAGCCTTAAGTAACTCCGGGCGGATCTCATCTACCCCCGGGGCCTTGCCACCGAGGAGCTTTTTAACTACCTCAGCAACCTCAGCCCCAGAAATAGGAGAGCCCACCACAGATTCCCCAGGCACTGCTTCCTCATAGGAAGACGTGTTGGTGGGATTGAGGAGGTCTTCGAAGTATTCCCTCCACCGATCCACAACATCCGCAGTCGAGGTCAGCAGACCTCGACTGAGAAAAGTATCGAAATACATTTTGGTACTGGTACCAGTATCAAAATGATGGTATCGGGACAACCCTAGTATGTACAGTATGTGGAAACATGTTTTGCAATTATTAGAGGATTATCTAAACCACTGATGTCATGGTTTTATCATCAATTCCGAGCCAGCAGGTCTCCCCCAAAATGTGTGTTTTATTCATTCTCTTTATGTGTTTCCTAACAGGGTCCACTTGGCTTGGATGGCAAACCAGTGAGTAGAGCGTAAATCACAAATACAGGGAATGTGTTTAGGCCGGATCGGACACGCTTGAACTCTAACTGTGTTTTTAACTTCTTTCAGGGTCTACCGGGTCTCAAGGGAAGCCAGGTACACTCTTCACACACACACACACACACACACACACACACACACACACACCTGTTGGCGTGTTCTTAGCCCACGTCAGCACTTGTCATTTTGCACCAAAGGAATTCCCACTTACGTAGCAGTGGGTCCATGTGGGTGTTTGGTCTGCTACCTCATCAGTCACTTTCACTGTTCCTTAGGGAATGTTTCAAGTGGAGTCAAAAAAATTCCCCCCAAAAAACCTCCTAAGTCATTCCTGGTTAGTGTTGGACTTGGGGATCGGTCAGAACTCAACTACACCAAGTGCTGAAAGCCCCTTTGCACTTCACCTCTGAATCCCATTCGTCGGCCTTCCCCTGGAATGGCGCTAGACTCCGTGACACCCCCAGGTGTTGCGTGGAAGTCCAGCAAATGAGATACACACCAGTGAGTAAAAGTTGGGGATGGACTCTAAAGCTTTCCACATGAGGCCATCAAGGCACCCGTGTCCGGTCCCTTTGACCTGCACCACGAGATGCACCTTTTCATTGGGTCAAATAACCACCACAGATTTTACATCTTGATCTCCACTCTGCAATACTGAACTGCCGTTTAGAATAGAATGCATCTTTATTGTCATTGAACATTGTGCAACGAAACTGCAAGCAAACTTATTTAGCTGCAAATTCATAATGACACTTAAAAAAAACATAAGAACAAAATGTTAGATCCACTATAGACTGGACTCTCACAATATTTTGTTAGATCCACTATGGACTTGACTCTCACACTATTATGTTAGATCCACTATGGACTGGACTCTCACTATTATGTTAGATCCACTATGGACTGGACTCTCACACTATTATGTTAGATCCACTATGGACTGGACTCTCACACTTATGTTAGATCCACTATGGACTGGACTCTCACACTATTATGTTAGATCCACTATGGACTGGACTCTCACAATATTATGTTAGATCCACTATGGACTGGACTCTCACACTATTATGTTAGATCCACTATGGACTGGACTCTCACTATTATGTTAGATCCACTATGGACTGGACTCTCACAATATTATGTTAGATCCACTATGGACTGGACTCTCACAATATTATGTTAGATCCACTATGGACTGGACTCTCACAATATTATGTTAGATCCACTATGGACTGGACTCTCACACTATTATGTTAGATCCACTATGGACTGGACTCTCACACTATTATGTTAGATCCACTATGGACTGGACTCTCACACTATTATGTTAGATCCACTATGGACTGGACTCTCACAATATTATGTTAGTTCCACTATGGACTGGACTCTCACAATATTATGTTAGATCCACTATGGACTGGACTCTCACACTATTATGTTAGATCCACTATGGACTGGACTCTCACACTATTATGTTAGATCCACTATGGACTGGACTCTCACTATTATGTTAGATCCACTATGGACTGGACTCTCACACTATTATGTTAGATCCTCTATGGACTGGACTCTCACACTATTATGTTAGATCCACTATGGACTGGACTCTCACTATTATGTTAGATCCACTATGGACTGGACTCCCACTATTATGTTAGATCCACTATGGACTGGACTCTTACTATTATTGGGCCTCACCACCTCACCATGAGGCAGTAAAAATATATTTCTCATTATTAATAGGTATATTGCATTTCAGTATGTTAATTGAATCGCATAGCTTATACATTTGTCATTGTGTGTATTTCAGTTTAAAAATAAATAAAAATAACAGTCCAGTGCAAAACAAAAGTAAAGATAGGAAAGGACAAAGCAAGATCAACAACAATAAAGAGCCTAAATGGATTAATCTGCTTTGGAACTTTATTAAACGTCTTGGATTGTTTGTTAGCTGTCTGCCTGTGTGTGTAGTTAGTATGTTCCAATAGCAGTAGAAGTGCACTTTTTGGAGAGCTGTATTATTTTCAGTTTTGTGCCCAAGGGACTGATTTTATTTAACACTATATTATTATTTAGAAGAGTAACTTGTGGAGTTCCACAAGGCTCGGTATTGGGGCCTAAGTTATTTTTACTATATTTAAATTATATTTGTTCAGTATCAAAGAAATTGAAATGTATTATGTTTGCAGATGATACAAATGTATATTGTTCAGGAGAAGACTTGAAGGAAGTGTTGAGGATAATAGAGGTTGAGTTGATTCAGCTAAAAAAATGGTTTGATATCAATAAGTTATCATTAAATGATAAGAAAACTAAATTTATGGTGTTTAGTGGTGCAAGGACAAAACTTGAAGTAAAATTAAAATTAAATCAAGTGGAAATTGATAGAGTATATGAAACTAAATTCTTGGGAATAAAAATTGATCATAAATTATGTTGGAAACCGCATATTGAATATATAAAGAGAAAAATATCCAAATCCATTGCCATTCTTTATAAAGTAAGACACATGCTAAATAAGAAATGTCTGCATATGTTATATTATTCTTTTATTTTTCCATATTTAACATATTGTGTTGAAGTTTGGGGAAATGTTTATAGAACAAACATAGACCCAATAATTAAACTTCAAAAAAGGCTCATTAGAATAATACACAAAGCGTGCTACTATGAACATACCAATCCATTATTTATAAGTTCTAATGTGTTAAAATGTTCAGATATTGTGTTATTAAAAACAATGGAAATTATGTGTATTCTTAGGTTATTTAAATTAAGAGGAGAAACCCATAATTTACGGGGGGTATTGATTTTTGAAATAGGTAAAGCAAGAACAAATATTAAGTACAAATGTATTTCAGTTTTAGGAGTTAAATGGTGGAACAAGCTCAGTGATGAGTTGAAGACATGTACTTCTTTGTTAAGGTTTAAGAAAACATTGAAAGGTGAGATAATTGAAAATTATAAAATATAGTAACAATTACTTTCATCCCATTGATTTTGATTTTTTTTTTTTTTACATTGATGTTCCAGGTAATCTTATTTTCAGTGAAGATATAGGATAGGCAAATATAAGCTTTGGCTTCAGCCTATTCCTTTTTCGGTCATTCTTTTTCTCTTCTTTTCTTTTCCTTTTGTGTGTAAATGTGTATGATTGTTATACTGTATATCAGAAATGGGACCAAGTCATTGTTTTGCAAGTCACAAGTAAGTCTCAAGTCTTTGCCCTCAAGTCCGAGCCAAGTCCCGAGTCAAGACAGGCAAGCCCCGAGTCAAGTCCAAAGTCAAGACTGGAAAGTCTCAAGTCAAGTCCTAAGTCCTGCATTTTGAGTTTCGAGTCCTTTCAAGTCCTTTTAACCACAGACTAATATATTAACACAGATTGTGTATGCTTTTCAAACGCTGTATTTATTTATTAAAACAAGTGCATTTTAAATTGCAGGAAAGAAAATTGTGCTGACATTGCACTTTATAATAGCACTATTAACCAGTCATTTTAAACATTAACTCATTCCTTTACAGAACAAACACATTGAAAAATAAAGTGCAAATGTACTTATTTGTACAAAAGTGTTAACATTGAAAAAACATGACATATACGTGAACATAACAAAAAAGTTGTACTTTTTATATGTCAGGGCCCTATGCTGCATTGCATTTGCAAAAGACCAAATTAGCCAAGAGTCTGTCAGTCATTTGTGCACGATGGGGGCGTAGTATGATGCCACCATGGCTGAAAACTCGCTCCACTGGAGCACTGGAGGCAGGCACTGCCAAGACTCTCATGGCCACTCGGAACAGTGAAGGAAGAGTCTTCATGTTCAATGCCCAGAACAAAAGGGGGGAGAGAGTTGTTTTGGGTTGGTGCACTACTTGTAAGTGTATCTTGTGTTTTTTATGTTGATTTAATTAAAAAAAGAAAAGAAAAAAAAATTATTTCTTGTGCGGCCCGATACCAATCGATCCGCGGCCCGGTGGTTGGGGACCACTGAGGTAAACAACCAACAGTATGTCAGAAAGCTAGCTAAAACGGTACACATATTCATAATATAGTATACATTTTAACTGACCTTTATTTGACTATTTTTGTCTTTTTTTAGGTGGCTAAAATACGCGGTGCTGCTGACCGCCGTCTAACGTTACGTGTGATATATTGACTAACGTAACCCTGCTTAAAAAAAATCACTGAACAAAAAGTATGAATAAGGTAGTGAACTGCAACAGATTCCCGTGTTTGCAATAACGTTATAACGTTAGCAGTGAGTTTACAGCCTCACTGATTTAACTACACAGCAAATAAAAGTCACGTTACTTAGCCAATAAACGTTATCTTACATTCAAAACTTACCGTTCTTTGTGCAACTTCAAATGCCGGACGAAGTTGGAAGTTGTTTCCTCTCCATCAGTAATTTTGGAACCGCATGTGTTGCATACTGCAAACCGTTTTGTGTTGACCACCTCGTAATTTTTATACCCAAACAAAATGATTTTAGGTATCATTTTTTGTTCACTGGCGTGTGGTTTGGACATGTCTTCTTCGTTGGTTGTCCTGCAATTTGATTGGATGAATGCTGTGTGATGAAAACAAAGTAGATCTAATTTGATTGGCTGTTGTACTGAGAGCACACCAGCTGACACACGCAACGCTGATAGACAAGTACACAATGAAAAATACGGAGCGCTCCCGAATAACTTTTTCATCTTTGGGTTTTGGGGAAAGTAGCAAGTCATGTCAAGTCATGTCAATTCAAAAGGCTCAAGTCCAAGTGAAGTCACAAGTCATTGATGTTAAAGTCTAAGTCGAGTTGCAAGTCTTTTTACATTTTGCCAAGTCGAGTCTAAAGTCATCAAATTCATGACTCGAGTCTGACTCGAGTCCAAGTCATGTGACTTGAGTCCACACCTCTGCTGTATATGTATAGTCTGTACTCTTAAACTGGTCACACAAAATGGTTAATGGTTGATGGTTGATTATATGACCGAAATAAACTTATTTAATTCATTTATACACCTATAGTGATCACAGAGACAGGTTGTTTTTGTGTTACTGTATATATTTGTTTTTCTGAAAAATCCCACTTAATAAACTTTGGGTAACAGCAGTCAAGATTTATTTTTTATTTTTTTTAGGGGGGTAACAGTCAATATTTATTTATTTTATTTTATTTTTTTCTTATAAAATAAAAGTGAGCTTTTGTTAAACCAAATATTGTGTTTTTTTTCCATATACAACAACCTATCTGGATTCGATAAGAGAATCGATAAGGAATCGGTTCGATAAGAGGATTCGATAATAGGCTCGAACTCGATAATTTCTCATCAAACATCATCCCTAGATATGGGTCATTGGGTATTGTTTTTAACTTTGTAAAGCACTTTACATTTCTTTTATGTATGAAAAGCGCTTTATAAATAAAGTTTGATTTGATTTAATGAAATGCCTCAATATGCTTTTTGCATGATTTATATTGACCACATTTGTCCACTGATCTACTCCTCTTCCACAGGGACCACAGGGGCCCAAGGGAGATAAGGTATGTTTCCATACAACCTGTTCGCTAAGCATTTTTTTTTTGCATGAAGCAGGAGCGACCACACGGGCACTAACGCCCTCCCACATTCACATATTCACGGGGCATCCATCAGAGCAAGCGTAGACTACATGTCGAAATGTAGGGGCTCATGTGTCTCGCAGCATTCTCACGTAAGGGCACTTAACAGGTTCACAGGCCTCGATGATAGCCAGATGTTTTCCCGCTCTCCGAACCGCCGGCCAAGTCAGCGAGACGATCGCAACTGTGAGCGCCGCATCGTGCAAAGGAGCCTTTTCCTACGTGGTCTCGATCAATCCACTAGGTCTAATAGATAAGTCGGAATGGCCAGAACAATACGGGCGGACATAAACAGCATTCATCAAGGTCTGACAGGTGCGGGTTGCGAGTGTAAGATGATGCTGAAGTATGGAAAACTGGCAGCCGTCATGTAATCATGCGTCCTGGAGTCCTCATCAGCAGCATTGGAACTGTCAGAGGGTTCCGTTTGGATCAACATCCTGAGCTCGTTCAGGGACAAATGACCTTCGAGCATACTTGCCAACCCTCCCGAATTTTCCGGGAGACTCCCGAAATTCAGCGCCTCTCCCGAAAACCTCTCGGGACAAATATTCTCCCGAAAATCTCCCGATTTTCAGCCGGAGCTGGAGGCCACGCCCCCTCCAGCTCCATGCGGACCTGAGTGAGGACAGCCTTGACAGGAGGACAACAGGGTGACAAGAACTAAATCATCCAGACTAGAGATAAATTGTATTATTATGTTTTTCTTACCTAAAAATAAATATATTTATTAATTTAAAAAAAAAGAAAAACTAAATACATTTTTACTATATTTTGCTAAAAACATCAAAATTAATTGTATTTTTATTTGTATTTTTTCTGACTCCTTATTACTTCCAGGCATTAGAATTATACATTAAAATAAACATATTTGAAATAATTAATTTTAAATTATCATAATAATTAATTTAAAATGACCATATTTAATTATTAAAATAATTGCTTGTTTATCAACAACTTTAGCATTTTATTCATTACATTTTGAAGCTCTCAGAAGCCAAGTTATGTTATATTCCTTAAGATTTATTTATGCAAGTTTGAAGTATCAATTATCCAAACACAGATTTGTTTGCATATTTTCAGGATATATATATATTAGAGATGCGCGGATAGGCAATTATTTCATCCGCAACCGCATCAGAAAGTCGTCAACCATCCGCCATCCACCCGATGTAACATTTGATCAGAACCGCACCCGCCCGCCATCCGCCCGCACCCGCCCGTTGTTATATATCTAATATAGACGATGCAAGGCATTAGTGAGGTTATAAAGCTTTTGCCTGTTAAAGAAAGGAGACTGATCCAATGCAGTACAGACATTCGCGTGCCACGCTGTCACGACCCAGACGCACACCAGTGCGCAATCATATGGGAGCCGCGCTGAGCGCACCTCCAAGTGCGTCTCGCTGCCGGTGACGGCCGGGTATGGGCCCGACGCTCCAGCGCCATCCATTTTCAGGGCTAGTTGATTCGGCAGGTGGGTTGTTACACACTCCTTAGCGGGTTCCGACGTCCATGGCTACCGTCCTGCTGTCTATATCAACCAGGGTGAGCCCCACCCCTTTCGTGAGCGCACTGCGCGCGGAGTGACCCCTGTTACGTGCCCCCGGCAACAGGGGTGGCGGGCAGGTAAGCTGCGCGGGCGGAGCGCGCGGAGTGACCCCTGTTACGAGCCCCCGGCCACGGGGGTGGCGGGCAGGTAAGCTGCTTACCTGCTGCGCGTGACGCCGGCCGCGGCGAAGGCGGACGAGGCGGGGTGTCGGTGCGGTGGGCGCGGTGGTGACCCTGGACGTGCGTCGGGCCCTTCTCGCGGATCGCCTCAGCTACGGCTCCCGGTGGGGCCCTCTCGGGGGAAGGGGCCTCGGTCCCAGACCCCGGTGAGGCGTCGGGGGCCTTCTCCCCTCCGTAAAAGTGTCCATCTCTTTTCTTTTTTTCTTCTTCTGTTGTGGCATATGCTGCAGGTGCCTGCTCGTTTTTCGTATGTGGGTAACAACATTTAACTATGTATATATATTTACCAATTGGTTTAACTGCCACCCGCCTGAATCTATTTAAAATCTCTTTTTTTTTTATTTCAACCGCCCAACCCGACCCGACCCGCGGATAAAATCTAATTTTTTTAAATTTCATCCGCCCGATCCGCGGATAATCCGCGGACTCCGCGGTTGTGCCCGCAAACCGCGCATCTCTAATATATATATATATATATATATATATATATATATATATATATATATATATATATATATATATATATATATATATATATGTATGTATGTGTGGGGAAACAAATCACAAGACTATTTCATCTCTACAGGCCTGTTTCATGAGGGGGGGTACCCTCAATCATCAGGAGATTTTAATGGGAGCATTCACATACCATGGATTATATAGGGCACAGAGTGGGTGGGTACAGGCTGGTGTAGGGGTGTGGTGATTGGCTCATGTGTTACCTAGGAGGTGTTTCCGTCTGTGGCGGCATGCTGTTACAATTTCGCTGCGCTTGTTGAGGGATGACAGGTCTGGACGGTAAATAATAAACAGTTTTTCTTTCAAGCATAGGTTGCATCTTTTATTACCACTATTGTAAGGTGTGCTGGATGCAAGAATTTGCCATGTTATTGAATATTCAACATTATTGTCTTTGAGGTCCCAAATGTGTTTGCTGAGTTCTGTGGTATTTCGCAGGTTTTTGTTCCTGAAAGAAGCCTTGTGATTGTTCCATCTGGTTTTGAATTCTCCCTCGGTTAATCCTACATATGTGTCGGATGTGTTAATGTCCTTGCGTGTTACCTTAGATTGGTAGACAACTGATGTTTGTAAGCACCCCCCGTTGAGAGGGCAATCAGGTTTCTTTCGACAGTTGCAACCTTTGTTGGTTTTGGAGTCGCTCTGTCCGGGGGCCGACGGCTCATTTGCAATTGTTTTGTTGTGGTTTGAGATAATTTGTCGTATATTGTTCATACAGCTGTAGCTCAATTTAATGTTGTTCTTGTTGAATACTTTTCTTAGGGTGTTGTCTTTGGGAAAGTGTTTGTCAATCAGATTGAGGAATTTGTGTCCAATGTTAGTTGAGACGTTTTTGCTGTATGGGGGGTTGTACCAGATGATGTCGTTTCGTTTTCTGTTCTTTTTCGGTTGGTTTCCTGGCGTGGGTTCATAGGTGAGGGTGAAATTGTATCCGCTTTCATCAAGGGCTTTTTGGTACAGGGGGGTTGCTTGGTCAAATTCAGCTTTGCTAGATGACAGCATTGATAGCCTTTTATTAATTCCGGTAGGTATTCTTTTCGTGGTGGTGGGTGGGTGGTTGCTGTCATGGTGCACGTATTGGAGTGTTGTGTTGGGTTTCATGAATGGTTGGTAGCTGTTATTTCTCAGGTTGAAAGTGACGTCAAGGAAGTTGACGGTTTGCTTGTTGGCTTCAATCGTGATCTGTAGGCCGTTCTCTTTGAAAATTTGGCATATGCGCTTCTTGGTATTCTCGCTGCTCCTTGGCGAGGCGCGACACACTGCCAGTCCGTCATCATCATATATATATATATATATATATATATATATATATATATATATATATATATATGTATATGTATGAAATACTTGACTTGGTGAATTCTAGCTGTCAATATACTCCTCCCCTCTTAACCACGCCTCCAACCACGCCCCCCCCCCCACCACCACCCCCCACCTCCCAAAATCGGAGGTCTCAAGGTTGGCAAGTATGCCTTCGAGATACTTTTTCTTCCTATTCTCAAAAGTAATTTATTGGCTTGTCAGTTGCAATTGCCCCAACAGTATTAAGTATTTACTCCCCTGTACAGAGATAATGATTGATAATCCTTATTTTCAATGTTTTTTTTATTCCAGGGTGACCAAGGAGACATCGGGCCGAGGGTAAGACACACTTTATAGAAATAAGTGGGACACTTTTCATTTTTGCATGAAGATTTGCGGGTAACTTTAATATTTGTACCTGTACGGTACCGATTCCCTGGTACGGTACAGTGGGTCCAAATGTCGGTACTTGTGTATGTTTTTTTTTTTAATTGTGTCATGACTTGGTCCTGGGTGTTTGCTTTTCCGGAATGTTGGCTCGGGCGAGACGGGAATGTAAGTACATGATTTATTTAATATATCAAAAAAAAAGTACAAACGGAAAGTGCGCACAGTGGCGGAGAACAAACTATGAAACCAAAAGACTATAGCATTAATAAACAAAAACTTACTTGGCTTGGACAAAAGTAGCAGCATGAAAGATGGACATGAAAACAAGTGTCAGGAATGTACAGAGCATAAATGTGAGATGTCGCCAGAACGACAAACTGAAAACAATGAACTTAAATACTATAGACATGATTAGTGAAAGCAGGTGCGTGACTCAAAACGTGAAACAGGTCGCAGGTGAAAACTAATGGTTGCTATGGTGACAAAACAAAACAAAAGTGCACAAAAAGTCCAAAAACAAAACCGAACATGACTAAAACAAAACATGATCACACAGACATGACAGATTGATCGACTGATTGAGACTTTTATTAGTAGATTGCACAGTGAAGTACATATTCCGTACAATTGACCACTAAATGGTAACACCCCAATAACTTTTTACACTTCTTTAAGTCGGTCCACGCAAATCAATTCATGGTCATTTTATGTGCTAACACATGTTTTTGTACAAAACCCCAAACCAGTGAAGTTGTCACGTTGTGTAAATGGTAAATAAAAACAGAATACAATAATTTGCAAATCCTTTTCAACTTATATTCAATTGAATAGACTGCAAAGACAAGATATTTCATGTCCGAACCGAGAAACGTGTTTTTTTTTTGCAAATAATCATTAACTTACAATTTAATGGCAGCAACACATTGCAAAAAAGTTGGCACGGGGACATTTTCACCACTGTGTTACATGGCCTTTCCTTTTTTTTTTTTTTTTTTTTTTTTTTTTTTTTTTTTTTTTTTTTTTTTTTTTTATGTCCTGTCCAGCTTCTCAGGCAAATCATATAGTTGATGTAGATGCCCATGTCGGCTGTTCAGATTTACTTTACAAAAGAGAAGTGTAGGATACTTCTCTTGTTGCCTTATTTGTATTTGACTTTATTAAATGTATTTATATTATCATTTAGTGCAGCCGGGCCGGAGCAGGAGGGGATAGAAAGAGAAAAAAAAAGAAGACAGAGGGGGAAATTGTGGGGACAAGAGGGGGATTAGACAGAGAGACAAAAACAACAACAGCAAACAACAACAACAACAACAATAGAGCAACATCAGCAAATATGACATGTACAAATATGATGGTAAAAGTAATAGCAAATAAGCAGTTAGCGAAAAATAAAAAATAATACAGAAATGACAATGAGCATTATTACACTACAAATGGATCAATACAAATACCAATAGAAATAGCGCTATTGATAATGAACAATACCAATAATTTACCTTTATTATCAACAATACAGTTGTTTAAATGCAACAATACATATACGTAATGATAACTTGAGATACGAAAGAATGCAGAAAAATGGAGGGGGAGAAAGAGAAGCAACCTACATCATGGCCTTTCCTTTTAACAACACTCAGTAAATGTTTCCAAACTGAGAAGACCAATTTTTGAAGCTTCTCAGGTGGAATTCTTTCCCATTCTTGCTTGATGTACAACTTAAGTTGTTCAACAGTCCGGGGGTCTCCATTGTCATATTTTAGGCTTCATATTACACCACACATATTCAATGGGAGACAGGTCTGAACTATAGGCAGGCCAGCCTAGTACCCGCACTCTTTCACTATGAATCCACGCTGTTGCAATACATGTCTTGTCTTGCTGAAATAAGCAGGGGCGTCCATGGTAACGTTGCTTGGATGGCAACATATGTTGCTCCAAAACCTGTATGTACCTTTCAGCATTAATGGCACCTTCACAGATGTGTAAGTTACCCATGTCTTGGGCACTAATACACCCCCATACCATCACACATGCTGCCTTTTACACTTTGCGCCTATAACAATCCGGATGGTTCTTTTCCTCTTTGGTCCGGAGGACACGACGTTCACAGTTTCCAAAAAAAAAGTGAAATGTGGACTCACCAGACCACAGCACACTTTTCCACTTTGTATCAGTCCATCTTAGATGAGCTCAGGCCCAGCGAAGCCGGCAGCGTTTCTGGGTGTTGTTGATAAATGGCTTTCACTTTGCATAGTAGAGTTTTAACTCACTTACAGATGTAGCGAAGAACTGTAGTTACTGACAGTGGTTTTCTGAAGTGTACCTGAATGCATGTGGTGATACCCTTTACACACTGATGTCTGTTTTTGATGCAGTACCGCCTGAGGGATCGAAAGTCCGTAATTTCATTGCTTAAGTGCAGTGATTTCTCCAGATTGTCTGAACCTTTTGATGATATTACGGACTGTAGATGGTGAAATCCCTAAATTCCTTGCAATAGCTGGTTGAGAAATGTTGTTCTTAAACTGTTCAACAATTTGCTCACGCATTTGTTGACAAAGTGGTGACCCTCGCCCCATCCTTGTTTGTGAATGACTGAGCATTTCATGGAATCTACTTTTATACCCAATCATGGCACCCACCTGTTCCCAATTAGCCTGCACACCTGTGGGATGTTCCAAATAAGTGTTTGATGAGCATTCCTCAACTTTATCAGTATTTATTGCCACTTGTGCCAGCTTTTTTGAAACATGTTGCAGGCATCAAATTCCGAATGAGCTAATATTTGCAAAAAAACACAACGTTTTCCAGTTCGAACGTTAAATATGTTGTCTTTGCAGTCTATTCAATTGAATATAAGTTGAAAAGGATTTGCAAATCAGTTTTCTGTTTTTATTTACAATTTACACAACGTGCCAACTTCACTGGTTTTGGGTTTTGTATTTTTAAAATAATATTTTTATTTTATTTTACAACCCCGTTTCCATATGAGTTGGGAAATTGTGTTAGATGTAAATATAAACAAAATACAATAATTTGCAAATCCTTTTCAACCCATATTCAGTTGAATATGCTACAAAGACAACATATTTGATGTTCAAACTCATAAACGTTTTTTTTTTTTAGCAAATAATCATTAACTTTAGAATTTGATGCCAGCAACACGTGACAAAGAAGTTGGGAAAGGTGGCAATAAATACTGATAAAGTTGAGGAATGCTCATCAAACACTTATTTGGAACATCCCACAGGTGTGCAGGCTAATTGGGAACAGGTGGGTGCCATGATTGGGTATAAAAGTAAATTCCATGAAATGCTCAGTCATTCACAAACAAGGATGGGGCGAGGGTCACCACTTTGTCAACAAATGCGTGAGCAAATTGTTGAACAGTTTAAGAAAAAACTTTCTCAACCAGCTATTGCAAGGAATTTAGGGATTTCACCATCTACGGTCCGTAATATCATCAAAGGGTTCAGAGAATCTGGAGAAATCACTGCACGTAAGCAGCTAAGCCCGTGACCTTCCATCCCTCAGGCTGTACTGCATCAACAAGCGACATCAGTGTGTAAAGGATATCACCACATGGGCTCAGGAACACTTCAGAAACCCACTGTCAGTAACTACAGTTGGTCGCTACATCTGTAAGTGCAAGTTAAAACTCTCCTATGCAAGGCGAAAACCGTTTATCAACAACACCCAGAAACGCCGTCGGCTTCGCTGGGCCTGAGCTCATCTAAGATGGACTGATACAAAGTGGAAAAGTGTTCCGTGGTCTGACGAGTCCACATTTCAAATTGTTTGTGGAAACTGTGGACGTCGTGTCCTCCGGACCAAAGAGGAAAAGAACCATCCGGATTGTTATAGGCGCAAAGTGTAAAAGTCAGCATGTGTGATGGTATGGGGGTGTATTAGTACCCAAGACATGGGTAACTTACACATCTGTGAAGGCGCCATTAATGCTGGAAGGTACATACAGGTTTTGGAGCAACATATGTTGCCATCCAAGCAACGTTATCATGGACGCCCCTGCTTATTTCAGCAAGACAATGGCAAGCCACGCGTTACATCAACATGGCTTCATAGTAAAAGAGTGCGGGTACTAGACTGGCCTGCCTGTAGTCCAGACCTGTCTCCCATTGAAGCCTAAAATAGCACAAGGGAGACCCCCGGACTGTTGAACAACTTAAGCTGTACATCAAGCAAGAATGGGAAAGAATTCCACCTGAGAAGCTTCAAAAATGTGTCTCCTCAGTTCCCAAACGTTTACTGAGTGTTGTTACAAGGAAAGGCCATGTAACACAGTGGTGAACATGCCCTTTCCCAACTACTTTGGCACGTGTTGCAGCCATGAAATTCTAAGTTAATTATTATTTGCAAAAAAAACCTAATGTTTATGAGTTTGAACATCAAATATGTTGTCTTTGTAGCATATTCAACTGAATATGGCTTGAAAATGATTTGCAAATCATTGTATTCCGTTTATATTTACATCTAACACAATTCCCCAACTCATATGGAAACGGGGTTTGTAATAACAATAATGTATATTCTTCTATAGATTTCTCTCCACACTTTTTAAGGGTAACAGTTGTTTGGTTATAAAAACACTGTGTAGAAGCATAGAAGACAAATAACGAGAAGCTAAATAATTACAATTTGGCATGAAAAAGTCTTTTCACCTCAAGTTCAACTGTCTTATTCCAGAGAAGACTATGTAGGTGAGCTCGCAATACATTTCCATAGCACAGTCATGGGGGCGGCATAGCTCGCTTGGTAGAGCGGCCGTGCCAGCAACTTGAGGGTTCCAGGTTCGATTCCCGCTTCCGCCATCCTAGTGACTGCCGTTGTGTCCTTGGGCAAGACACTTGACCCACCTGCTCCCAGTGCCACCCACACTGCTTTAAATGTAACTTAGCTTTTGGGTTTCACTATGTAAAAGTGCTTTGAGTCACTAGAGAAAAGCGCTATATAAATATAATTCCCTTCACTTCAGAGAGACATTGCCTTCTGGTGGAGAAATATAGCGTGTATGACTACTAACATCTTTTTTGTCAAACTGGCTCGATTAACTTTTATGGATGCAATGTGAAGTCAATGGCTGTTATGTTGGCTTGTTTCACTCTCTCCAACCTTTCATATTTAATTCTAGAGTGGCTTTCAAACAAACAACATCAATGTTCACTTTGCAGGTTTTATGTCATTGTTTTTTTACTATTCAGTAAGGCTGCATCTAACGATTATTTTTCTATAGATTAATCTATAGATTATTTTTTCGATTAATCGGTTAATCTATAGATTATTTTATTTTTCGATTAATCCATAGATTATTTTTCCTTTTACCGATTATTTTTTATTTAAAATGAAGATGAAAAAATAAATGTAGGCCATTTTTTTCAAAAGGCATGGCTTTTATTTACAAAAAAAAAAAAAGGTATGGCCACTCAGTCAACATTGACAACAACATGACAAAATATTCTGTAACAATGTAAACATTTAAAACTTTTAACATTTAACAAAATTAAAAGTAGCTTATTTGCTTTTTAATGTGCAAATATAAAAGTAAACATCCAGTGCAAATCTTAATATTCTGCAATAGTACAAGCATTTCAAAAGTAAAAGTATTGCTTATTTTGCTTTAAAATGTGCAAAAATAAAGATAAACATCCAATACAAAAAAGTTCAAAACGAAATGTTCTGTAACAGTGTAAACATTTCATCAAAAGTAAAAGTATTGCTTATTTTGCTTAATAACACAACAATGATAGTATGATTAAAGTGAAAGTTAATTGTTGGTTTGTACATAGTATATGTAACTGTTAATGTTGTAAAAGGTATTTGCACAACTAATTAACGTTAGCGTCTTTGTAAACACTGAACAGGCACGCCAGACGCGCCTCTCAGAGCGAAACAGTGTTTTAGTTTATGAATTTACAACGCAGATACAAATGACACATTCATGTTTTTGTGTAATGATGACAACGTATACTCACGCGGACGATTGACTAGTTGATGGTGATGGCAAGAACGCTGTCGGGTGTTTTCTTTTCAAATGTTCCTTCATAGCCGTTGTGCTGCTATGATAGGCCATTTCCGCTCGACACAGTGTGCATACAACAACTGGCAAGTGTTTGGCTTTTTTCGCTGTGCTTATCCCACACTTGAAGGGACGTACCAATGCTGAATGTGGCTTCTGGATTTCACTCAAAAGACCAGACCGTAGTTACTTTATACTTTTATTTTCCTTTAGTTTGCAACAGTTTTTCCAACGAAGAAACAGCTTCTTTTTTCTTCTTTTTGGCAGTCTTTAGCAGTGTTAGTAGACTCTAGTTTCTTTAGCTGTCATTAGCTGTCTTTAGTAGCCTTTAGTAGCCTTTAGTAGCCTTTAGCTTCTTTAGTAGCCTTTAGCTTCTTTAGTAGGTGAAAAACCTTTAAGGACAAAACACCACAAGATTAACATGCTGTAAAAAATCAATCAATTATCAATCCCATAATTTACAATTATTAATTAGGCTATCAAACTCTTAACCATTAAACAAGTGCAATAAAATGGACACATATTTTCCCTTTAAGTTACAACAGATTTTAAATAAATTGTCTCCACATAAATGCACCAAGATACATATAAAATACATTTAAGCCCAGAAACACAATAGATAAATGCAGCAGCAAACCCAATATGCAAATACATAAATACCTAACCAATTAACCACCTATTTAGATACATATTTAAAATCCATATTCAATATAAATATATTATTAATTTAGCAGTGAAACAGGTAGAAAAATGCCTCTTTTTCTATGCCCTCACCAGCAGCCAATGATCCAACACAGTTAAATCCAACACTTGAAGTTGAGCGACTTCACCCTCCTGATGAAGCAAACTGCTCCAACATTTGTCAAACTTTTTCCACTCTGCGCTGGCATCTTTTGTACTCCTTGATTTGACACAGCGGTCTAATTACCGGGCTGGCGCACCAGCAGATGAGACGGGAGCGCGCCGCGTTATACCTGCGCGTGAACGTAAACTGATCGGCTCTGATCATATAAGCCGACTGGCCGAAATAATGCCGAATTATGTACATTTCCTGGGGTTGCCTCGGTGAATAGGGAGGCGGATGTGCTCTAAGATCAAATATAATTTTATTAAGTGGGGTTTGGCTGGTTGCTAAGCAGCCACGGTTGCGGGCTCGCGCGTCAGCTGACGAGACAGCTGTTCGCCGCTACAACATTATTAGGCCGTTTATTGAAATACTCCCACACTTTTGACGACTTTTGGCGTGCTTTTTTCCCCTCGCTCGCACCGCTCGCATCATCTGCTTTGCGCTCCGCCATGACGGCAGTGTGACGTAAATATGCGACGCGTCGACGCACAAAAACGGCGTCGACGTATTTACGTAACCGATGACGTCGATGACGTCGACTACGTCGACGCGTCGTTTCAGCCTTACTATTCAGTCCTCCTTAAAGTCAGCATCCTCTGCATTCTGTCCAAACTGATGAAAAATCTGTGAAACATTAATTATTCTGGAGATTTAAAGACCGCAAATGTTACCAATTACTAAACCATTATGCAGAAATGTGCTAGTTCATCATAGAAAGATAATATTTAAACTCACGGAATTGTCTCAGAAGGGGGCAGAAAGTGAAATGCAAACCAAAACAATACCAGAGTAGCAGACAATCACAAACTGGAAACCAGAGACCTTCTTGGATGAGACTACACCAAACCACAAAGACGTTATGCTGATATTCCGACCCAACTTCTCGGAAGTCACAACTATTTTGTCTTAACACCAATAAAGTAACATTCTATGAGAGAGAAATTAACTATTTCTTCTACTCACTTCTAACATCCACTGCCCTCCTTATGATAGTTTGTTTACTAATAACTAGACCAGGGGTCGGCAACCTTTACCAGTCAAAGAGCCATTTTGACCATCCATCCATCTATCCATCCATCTTCTTCCGCTTATCTGAGGTCGGGTCGCGGGGGCATCAGCCTAAGCAGGGAAGCCCAGACTTTCCTCTCCCCAGCCACTTCGTCCAGCTCTTCCTGTGGGACCCCGAGGCGTTCCCAGGCCAGCCGGGAGACATAGTCTTCCCATCGTGTCCTGGGTCTTCCCCGTGGCCTCCTACCGGTCGGACGTGCCCTAAACACCTCCCCGGGGGGCGTTCGGGTGGCATCCTGACCAGATGCCCGAACCACCTCATCTGGCTCCTCTCCATGTGGAGGAGCAGCGGCTTTACTTTGAGCTCCCCCCGGATGACAGAGCTTCTCACCCTATCTCTAAGGGAGAGCCCCGCCACCCGGCGGAGGAAACTCATTTCGGCCGCTTGTACCCGTGATCTTGTCCTTTCGGTCATAACCCAAAGCTCATGACCATAGGTGAGGATGGGAACGTAGATCGACCGGTAAATTGAGAGCTTTGCCTTCCGGCTCAGCTCCTTCTTCACCACAACGGATCGATACAGCGTCCGCATTACTGAAGACGCCGCACCGATCCGCCTGTCGATCTCACCATCCACTCTTCCCTCACTCGTGAACAAGACTCCGAGGTACTTGAACTCCTCCACTTGGGGCAAAATCTCCTCCCCAACCCGGAGTTGGTACTCCACCCTTTTCCGGGCGAGAACCATGGACTCGGACTTGGACCATTTTGACCAGTTTCACAAATTATAGAAAACAATGGGAGCCGCAAAAAATTTTTGAAATTTTAAATGGATTAACACTGCGTACAAAGTTTTTTCATTGCTTTGTGCTATGTATAAACCAGGGGTCTCAGATATGCTGCCCACACCTTTATTTGGACTTTGACAGCTGGTGCGGCACGCGGGTTTAAATGGATGGCGCTTGTAAGCGTCATGCGTGCCGTGATGATACAGCATATAGCGCCCACCTCAACCAGCTTGCCTGATCAGCCACACCTTGTATGGGGCTTCCGCTGGCTCACGTAAGTGACAGCAAGGCATACTTGGTCAACAACCACACAGGCGGTATAAAAAAAACTTTAACACTCTTACTAATAATGCGCCACACTGTGAACCCACACCAAACAAGAATGACAAACACATTTTGGGAGAACATCTGCACCGTAACACAACATAAACACAACAGGACAAATACCCAGAATCCCATGCAGCCCTAACTCTTCCGGGATACATTATACACCCCCGCTACCAAACCCCGCCCACCTCAACCGACGCACAGAGAGAGAGGGTTGGGATGGAGGCGGGGTTTGGTGGTAGCAGGGGTGTATAATGTAGCCCGGAAGAGTCAGGGCTGCATGGGATTCTGGGTGTTTGTTCTGTTGTGTTTATGTTGTGTTAAGGTGCAGATGTTCTCCCGAAATGTGTTTGTCATTCTTGTTTGGTTTTGGTTCAAAGTGTGGCGCATTATTACCGTATTTTCCGCACCATAAGGCGCCCTGGGTTATAAGCCGCGCCTTCAATGAACGGCATATTTCAAAACTTTGTCCACCTATAAGCCGCCCCGTGTTGTAAGCCGCATCTAACTGCGCTAAAGGAATGTCAAAAAAACAGTCAGATAGGTCAGTCAAACTTTAATAATATATTAAAAACCAGCGTGATGTGGGCGCGCATGGAGTCGTATATCAACATGGACAGAGCTGCGTGAAAAAAGCCACCCGGCCTCTTCGCGTAAACTTAAACTTACCTTAACCACTCGCTCATCTTTTCTTCATCCATCCCTTCGAGTTAGCTTTTATGATGACGCCGGCTGGAAAGGTCTCTTTTGGCAAGGTCTTCCTTTTGAATATCACCATGGGTGGAAGTTTCTGGCCATTAGCATGGCAAGCTAGAACCACAGTGAAGGATGACTTCTCATTCCCTGTGGTGCGAATATTCACCGTACGTGCTCCCGTTGTATCCACAGTGCGGTTCACAGGAATATCAGTTGCTGTGAAATAGTAGTCCGTGTGCGGATGGAGAGATTGCGTCTTTTCATGAACCGGAAACCTGTCGCTTAGTAGGAGCCATTTTGTGGTCTTTACAGATGTAAACACACAAAGGAAATGAAACGTACGGTATCCGCGCGCTTTTTCTTCTTCTACGCGGGCGGGTGGTTGCTTACAGTAGAAGAAGAAGCGCTTCCTGTTCTATGGGGGCGGGTGCTTACCTTGGCGGTTGCTTGCGTAGAAGAAGAAGCGCTTCCTGTTCTACCGGGAAAAAAGATGGCGGCTGTTTACCGAAGTTGCGAGACCGAAACTTTATGAAAATGAATCTTACCGGTAATATTAATCCATATATAAAGCGCACCGGGTTAAAAACCGCACTGTCAGCTTTTGAGTAAATTTGTGGTTTTTAGGTGCGGCTAATAGTGCGGAAAATACGGTAGTAAGAGTGTTAAAGTTGCTTTATATGGTCACCACCAGTGTAACCTGTGTGGTTGTTGACCAAGTATGCCTTGCTGTCACGTACGTGTTCGAGCAGAAGGTGTATATTGTATAACAAGAGTTGGGCTGGCACGCTGTTAATACAGATTGTAGAGGGCGCCAAATGTTGCACCATCATGGCACGCCCTTATTATAGCTGTAAGGGTGAAAATCGGTGAATATTCATCCCGGGAGTTTTCTGCGAGAGGCACTGAAATCCGGAGGTCTCACGGGAAAATTGGGGAGTTCAGCAAGTAAGCTGCTGAGCCGCATCAGAGTGATCAAAGAGCCGCATGCGGCCCCGGAGCCGCGGGTTGCCGACCCCTGAACTAGGGCTTTCAAATTCAATAAGTTAACGCATGTGATTACCGTATTTTCCGGACCATAGGGCGCACCGGATTATAAGGCGCACTGCTGATGAGTGGGTCTATTCAGGTCTATTTTCATACATAAAGTGCACCGGATTATAAGGCGCATTAAAGGGGTCATATTAGGATTTTTTCCTAAATGTAAAACACTTCCTTGTGGTCTACATAACATGTAATGGTAGTTCTTTGGTCAAAATGCTGCATAGATGATGTTTTACACATCATCTTCAAGCCGCTTTCTGACAGTCGCTTCAGGATGCGCCGTTTTGTGGGCGCTCTTATTTACGTGGCTCACCTTCTCCCCGTCATCTTTGTTGTAGCGGTGTAGCGTGCAAGGACGGGAGTGGAAGAAGTGTCAAAAGATGGAGCTAACTGTTTTAATGACATTCACACTTTACTTCGATCAATAACGGGAGCAGCATCTCCTCATCCGTGGCTCACTAGTGCAACAACAACAACGCCGGAAATGTGTCCCGTGAAAAAGTTATTACTCTCTAATAACTAAAGTTCCTTGGGTGAATAATGTAAACTCACTACACCGGTATGTTTTAGCGCTTTCATAGCAAGTCTACTGACAGATATAAGTTAGAACTTTACGCTACTTTATATTAGAAATCCCCCATAAGAAGATAGAGAAAAAGAAGAAGCTTATCGACTACGTCGTCGGCACGGACTACAATGCGCAAATTTTCATCAAAAACAGATCAGCAGGTAACAGAAGGTAAGAAAAGTTGGTTTTGCTTAATATTGCGAAACAAAACGGCAGATAATATGTCTGCTAATAGGTGCCATTTTGCGGTCCTTATAAACACACCATAATAGTACTGGTCCTTCTGACTACAGTAGCCATAATGCGCCGACTATCCATCAAGCGGTGCGGCTTCAAAGTCGGACTAAAACATTTTGAAAGATTTTTGAGCACCGTGTGTAATGTTCTATATTCTCAATGGAACATTTAAAGTTTTGGTAGTTGTTTACTGGCGTCATATTGCAGTCTCCACGTGTCTCTTATGTGTGACTGCCATCTACTGGTCACACTTATCATTACACCATGTACCAAATAAAATTGCTTCAAGGTCAGTAAGCACAACCAGAATTATTCCGTACATTAGGCGCACCGGGTTATAAAGCGAATATTTGAGAAAATTAAAGGATTTTAAGTGTGCCTTATAGTCCGAAAAATACGGTAATTACAAACAAATATTGCATTAATCGTGCATCAGCACAGATTAATTACTCAATTAGTTTTCCTAATATTTCATATATATTTCTTCGGAATATACCCCAATGGGACTTTTTCAATAACACTGTCAATGTCGGGCAAATAAATGACATATATTTAGTAAAACATGTTTTTATGTTTGTGACATTCTGACATTCTTTTGACTCAAAATATTGAGGTATTTTTTTTACCGTGATTATTATAATTAATCACAATTTAAAGGTGTGATGAATCTACTCAAAAAATAATAATAATATGTAATAGTAATAAAGTAGTAAATGTACAGACAGACAGATTTAACTGTGGACCTCCCATCGTCCAACATTTCATAACAATGTAAAAGGAAACTGCTCTGTTCCAGTCTCAAACGTTGGCCCTCATAAAACCTACATTAACTGTAGAGACAATCTTTGAAGTAACATTTTAACATACACTTATAAGAACAATGTAACCACCGTGAAACAAAACTGAAATCAAGTAAAACCACTTTTGATTGATTGATTGAGAAGTTTATTGACATCTTAAAGAATTGAATCCATGTAATGCATTAAAAAGGCAAATGGATGGAACATAAAGCCAAAAGGCTTGTTTCCATTGTGGACCCTTTGAAGATGCTTGATGGACATGTATTGAGAGGAAACTGGAAGGTGTACCTGGTTGGTTTACTTGATATCAATAATGTCATGATCTGTGGTCTAGATCATGTTTTGTTTAGTTATGTTCTGTTAGTTTTGGACTCCATAGTACCTGTTTTTGTGCACCCTTGTTTGTTTTAGTTTCCATGACGACTCATTAGTTTCACCTGACTCACACACCTGCTCTAATCAGAGACTATTATTTAAGCCTGTTTTGCCAGTTAGTCGTCCTGGCGACATTGCTCTGTCCATGCCATAGTTCTTGATGATCTTTTCATGCTCTGTTTTGACTTTTCTTGCCATAGTCATGCTGTTCGATTCATGCCGTGTCCAGTAAGTCTTTTGTTTCATGTCCATAGTTCTTGCTATTTGTTTCAATTAAGCCACAGGTTAGTGAGTTTTTTCATGTTTTTAGTTTCATAGTTCATGAGGGTGTGTTCTAACTATCGTGGGATCACACTCCTCAGCCTTCCCGGTAAGGTCTATTCAGGTGTACTGGAGAGGAGGCTACGCCGGATAGTCGAACCTCGGATTCAGGAGGAACAGTGTGGTTTTCGTCCTGGTCGTGGAACTGTGGACCAGCTCTATACTCTCGGCAGGGTCCTTGAGGGTGCATGGGAGTTTGCCCAACCAGTCTACAATGGTTTTGTGGACTTGGAGAAGGCATTCGACCGTGTCCCTCGGGTAGTCCTGTGGGGAGTGCTCAGAGAGTATGGGGTATCGGACTGTCTGATTTTGGCAGTCCGCTCCCTGTATGATCAGTGTCAGAGCTTGGTCCGCATTGCCGGCAGTAAGTCGGACACGTTTCCAGTGAGGGTTGGACTCCGCCAAGGCTGCCCTTTGTCACCGATTCTGTTCATAACTTTTATGGACAGAATTTCTAGGCGCAGTCAAGGCGTTGAGGGGATCTGGTTTGGTGGCTACAGGATTAGGTCTCTGCTTTTTACAGATGTTGTGGTCCTGATGGCTTCATCTGGCCATTATCTCCAGCTCTTGCTGGATCGGTTCGCAGCCGAGTGTGAAGCGACTGGGATGAGAATCAGCACCTCCAAGTCCGAGTCCATGGTTCTCGCCCGGAAAAGGGTGGAATGCCATCTTCGGGTTGGGGAGGAGACCCTGCCCCAAGTGGAGGAGTTCAAGTACCTCGGAGTCTTGTTCACGAGTGAGGGAAGAGTGGATCGTGAGATCGACAGGCGGATCGGTGCGGCGTCTTCAGTAATGCGAAGGAGCTGAGCCGGAAGGCAAATCTCTCAATTTACCGGTCGATCTACGTTCCCATCCTCACCTATGGTCATGAGCTTTGGGTTATGACCGAAAGGACAAGATCACGGGTACAAGCGGCCCAAATGAGTTTCCTCCGCCGGGTGGCGGGGCTCTCCCTTAGAGATAGGGTGAGAAGCTCTGTCATCCGGGGGGAGCTCAAAGTAAAGCCGCTGCTCCTCCACATGGAGAGGAGCCAGATGAGGTGGTTCGGGCATCTGGTCAGGATGCCACCCGATCGCCTCCCTCGGGAGGTGTTTAGGGCACGTCCGACCGGTAGGAGGCCACGGGGAAGACCCAGGACACGTTGGGAAGACTATGTCTCCCGGCTGGCCTGGAAACGCCTCGGGATCCCCCGGGAGGAGCTGGACGAAGTGGCTGAGGAGAGGGAAGTCTGGGCTTCCCTGCTTAGGCTGCTGCCCCCGCGACCCGACCTCAGATAAGCGGAAGAAGATGGATGGATGGATGGATGGATGGAGTTCATGTCTATAGTTTATGCTAAGTCTTAGCTTTTGTTTTCTGCGTTAAGCTTGTCTTCGCCATGTACTTTGTTGAGTTTTTGAGTAGAGATTAAAATATATTCCTACCTTCTCGGTCTAGTCAGTTTGCATCCCGGGAGAACAAATCTCGCAGCAAGCTGCGAAAAACTCCTCGCCTTGACAAATAAGTGTCATCGGGCAGAATAAAAAGGAATCTTTTTGAAGGTTTGGTTGCTTTGTCGGCAATAATAGTAGTAATAAGTTCAATTTTTATGGCCAGTAACATTTTTGGTACTGTACAATATTTTTTCCACTACAAAAACAAGGTAAAATAATACAAATCAAACATTGAAATATGTAATTACCAATCATAATCATCTTCCTCAGATGAGGTTTAAGCTGAGAAATGATGACATGGATAAAACTTTGCCACAGAACAAATAAACCCATAGCCTCTATTAAAAAGTGGGTTCTTATTTAAACATTGTGGGGCGACTCTGTAAGCGCTGTATCTGGTCTTTTCATGTGATATCATTCCATTCGCCATGACAACTATGTAATTGTCTTCATGCAGTGTGGTTAGAAAATAGGCCCCCCCTGTGCTTTACTTTGTGGATTCTTTGAAGAAGTCACGTACTCGATTAATTCAGAATGTTTGCCTTTGCTATGCCCGGACTATCAGGTCGTGAGAATAACGTTAGGATGGCCCTCTGAGGTAACCGGTGTACTATTTGGGCTCAAACTGCTTATTTTGGCTCTGTACCGACCCTAAAGAGTCACTGAATGGACAGCAAACATGCGTATGATACATTTCCTCCTCTTCCCTTTACAGTTTGAAATACAGTAATAGCTTCTTTTTTTTGCATTTTGCATAATGCCTTCATTGTTTAATATTGACCTTGGAAGGGGCTTGTGGGGTCTTTGAATAATTCTGCGGGGCCCCCCACGGAACTCGGCATTTCACAGGAGACACAAGTTCAGAACAAACGACTTGGATCCACAACTACTTTCCAACTTAAATATTTTACTGACCAAAACATCTTCGGTTAAGCCCAAAATTGTTTCTTTAGGGTTTTAAATTGGTATGTTTTGACTGTAAATGATACAAGAAAGGTATATTTGGGATGTTAATGATAAATATTTGTTTTTTACTTCCTGAAACATGTTCTCTTTTCCCTGAACTTATTAGACAATGTTGAGGACATTCTTTGCACCATTGTAATAGATCCTTGTGGAATACTCTAGAACAGGGGTGTCAAAATCAAGGCCCGTATGATGCGTTCAAGAGTCTTACACCTGTACCCTTGTACAGTGTTCCACGCTCTGACGAAAGATTGTATGCCTCCTCTTTTATTTGGACTTTCCCTGATTACATGGCAACAGCTGTTTCTAAGGGACGGGGGTCGTAAAGAGCCATCGCCTTTTTTCACAAAACAGTTCAAAGAAAAGCTAGATATATCCTGTGGTGTACCCCAGGGGTCAATACTGGGACCAAGATTGTTCAATCTTTATATAAACGACATTTGTAAGGTTACGAAGGACTTAAAGTTGGTTTTATTTGCAGACGACACAACTGCTTTCTGTTCAGGAGAGAGCACACAGAAGATAATACAAATAATAACAGAAGAAATGAACAAATTAAAAGGATGGTTTGACAAAAACAGACTATCTTTGAATCTCAGTAAAACTAAAATAATGCTATTTGGTAATAGTAGAAAAGAGCATCATACACAAATACAAATAGACGGAGTAGACATAGAAAAGGTAAAAGAAACTAGATTTTTGGGAGTATTAATAGATGATCAAATGAACTGGAAATCTCATATACAAAACATACAACATAAGGTGGCAAAAAACATTTCAATAATGAATAAAGCAAAATATGTCCTGGGCCAAAAATCACTACATATTCTCTACTGCTCGCTAGTATTACCATATCTGAGTTATTGTGAAGAAATATGGGGAAATAACTACAAATGTGCGCTACATTCGCTAACCGTGTTACAAAAAAGATCAGTTAGAATAATACATAATGTTGGATATAGAGAACACACAAACCCTTGATTTATTAAGTCAGAAATATTAAAGTTTGGTGATTTGGTCAAATTGCAAACAGCTAAAATGATGTACAAAGCAAACTATAACCTGCTACCAAAGAATGTACAACAATTCTTCTCAACTAAAGAGGAGAAATATAACCTTAGAGGAAAAAATAATTGAAAACATTTATATGCACGTACAACACTTAAAACTTTTAGCATATCAGTATGTGGAATAAGGCTGCAGCTAACGATTATTTTTCTATCGATTAATCTATAGATTTTTTTTTTTTCGATTAATCGGTTAATCTATAGATTTTTTTCCGATTAATCTATAGATTATTTTTCCTTTTACCGATTATTTTTTTTATTTAAAATGAAGATGAAAAAATAAATGTAGGCCAGTTTTTTCAAAAGGCATGGCTTTTATTTACAAAAAAAAAAAGTATGGCCACTCAGTCAACATTGACAACAACATGACAAAATATTCTGTAACAATGTAAACATTTAACAAAATTAAAAGTAGCTTATTTGCTTTTAATGTGCAAATATAAAAGTAAACATCCAGTGCAAATCTTAATATTCTGCAATAGTATAAGCATTTCAAAAGTAAAAGTATTGCTTATTTTGCTTTAAAATGTGCAAAAATAAAGATAAACATCCAATTCAAAAAAGTGCAAAACGGAAATATTCTGTAACAACAGTGTAAACATTTCAACAAAAGTAAAACTTTTGCTTATTTTGCTTAATAACACAACAATGATAGTATGATTAAAGTGAAAGTTAATTGTTCGTTTGTACATAGTATACGTAATTGTTAATGTTGTAAAAGGTATTTGCACAACTAATTAACGTTAGCGTTAAAGAGGAGCGCGTCTTTGTAAACACTGAACAGGCACGCCAAACGCTCCTCTCAGAGCGAAACGGTGCTTTAGTTTATGAATTTACAACGCAGATACAAATGACACATTCATGTTTTTGTGTAATGATGACAACGTATACTCACGCGGACGATTGACTAGTTGATGGTGATGGCAAGAACGCTGCCGTTGTGCTGCTATGATAGGCCATTTCCGCTCGACACAGTGTGCATACAACAACATTATTAGCAGAGGTGGGTAGAGTAGCCAGAAATTGTACTCAAGTAAGAGTACTGTTACTTTAGAGATTTATTACTCAAGTAAAAGTAAGGAGTAGTCACCCAAATATTTACTTGAGTAAAAGTAAAAAGTATGTTGTGAAAAAACTACTCAAGTACTGAGTAACATACACACACATATCATATATATATATATATATATATATATGTGTATATATATATATATACACACACACACACACACACACACACACACACACACATATATATATATATATATATATATATATATATATATATATATATATATATACATACATTGATATATACAGTATATAATTTATATTTATTTATTTTGCCGTTTTTGTTTACATGTTAAAGGTGTTTTAATAATTATACATGCATGTTTAACATATAGATTCCTTTCTTTCATGAAGACAAGAATATAAGTTGGTGTATTACCTGATTCTGATGACTTGCATTGATTGTAATCAGACAGTAGTGATGATAACGTCCACGTTTTCAAATGGAGGAGAAAAAAAGTTCCTCCTTCCTGTCTAATACCACATGAAAGTGGTTGTTATTTGGCATCTTATTTGTCCACCTTCCATATTCGTTTTTATACCCTTTACAAGAAATACATTGGCGGCAAACTCCGTAGCTTGCTAGCTTGTTTGCGCTGGCTTTCAGAGACTCTTATTTTGAAAGCGCAGGCGCGATGGAGCGGGACTTTTATTGTGAAGACAGGAACTGTGCAGTCAGTCTTTACGGTTGAAATAAAAAAAGGGTCTTTTTTCCTTCACACTTTTGATTGATTGATTGAAACTTTTATTAGTAGATTGCACAGTACAGTGCATATTCCGTACAATTGACCACTAAATGGTAACACCCGAAGTTAGCTCGGAGCCAGTCAGGTCATGTGACCGCCTGGCTCTGTTTGATTGGTCCAACGTCACCAGTGACTGCATCTGATTGGTGGAACAAAGTGAAACGTCACCAGTAAGGCAGGCACTATGAAGGTCTGTCTGACAGACCAAAACAAACAAAGCGTGCATTAACAGATCGATAAAAATTAGTAGCGAGTAGCGAGCTGAATGTAGATAAAAGTAGCGGAGTAAAAGTAGCGTTTCTTCTTAGGCCGTTTATTGAAATACTCCCACACTTTTGACGACTTTTGGCGTGCTTTTTTCCCCTCGCTCGCACCGCTCGCATCGTCTGCTTTGCGCTCCGCCATGACGGTAGTGTGACGTAAATATGCGACGCGTCGACGAACAAAAACGTCCTCGACGTATTTACGTAACCGATGACGTCGACTACGTTGACGCGTCGTTTCAGCCCTAATGTGGAATTAAATTATGGAATGGATTAAGTAAAGAAGTTAAAAAATTGTACTGATATGATCCAGTTTAAGAGCTTGTTCAAATGAATAGTGCTTACAGAGTACAAAGAAGAAGAATTATGAGAAATACTTTCAACCTTATTGAAAATAAGATATTCTTCATCTCAGTATGTTAATAATGACTGAATTAATTAATTAATTACATATTACAAAACTGTTGTATACTAATTCATAGATGTTATTTTATTATATAAAAAGGTCAGTAAATGATTCTATATATTTGTAAAGTGGGAAAGGGGTAGGATTAAATAAGCTTTGCTTCTTCCTACTCCTTTTCGGGCATGATGTAAAATGAAATGATATGAAATTGTGTGATGTATTATGATGTAAGTGTGTTCATGTTCGAAATAAACTAAAGACAGAAAGAAAAGGTCATAAAACAGTTCAAAGAAAAGGACGCCTGGAGGGGAGTCTGGTCCTGCTTCCTCTCCGCTTTGTAGTTCAGAATCAGAATCAGAATCAGAATCAGCTTTATTGTCATTACGCAAGGTAACGAGATTGAGGCCATTCCATACAGTGCGATGTGTGCATGCTAGAAAAACAATGTGCAAATATATAGAAATATAAAAAATGTAGAAGTGCAATGAATATGGTGTGAAATGAATATATACATGAAAAAACAAAACAAAAACAGGGTGGTTGGTGGAATGGGTTATTGCACCGAAGAGAAGGCAGTTATGAGGGACAATGGGGCAGTCCGTTCAGGATGGTTATGGCCCTGGGGAAGAAGCTGTTCTTTAGCCTGTTTGTTTTGGTTTTAATGCACCTGTAGCGCTTCCCAGAGGGCAGCAGGTGGAACAGGTCAGAGCCAGGGTGGGTGCTGTCCTTGATGATGGCACTGGCTCTGTTGAGGCAGCGGGAGGTGTAGATGTCCGTCAGAGAGGGGAGAGGGCGGCCGATGATCTTCTGAGCCGTCTTGACCACTCTTTGCAGCCTCTCCCTGTCTGCTGCAGTTCTCGGGTCAAGACAAAATCTTTCTGTGGATTACAATACATCAAAGAAACAGAACACCTTCATGTTGCTTCCCATCCTTCACAGTGGAGTTTTACAAGCCTTTTGATTGGCAGGATCAAAGACAGCTTCTGTCTTCTCGCCGGGAAATTATGGCAACACAAAGTTTTGTGATAACTAAGACGCAATTATTCTGACACCCCGTCAGCCTATAACTTCCTGTCAATAGATAGTTCACGATGCATCCGTGTCATGGATGGACGGTCGCAGGATAACAAGCAGCAGTAAAACTGTCAAGACTAGGACTGTGGCTTGGTTTGTTCTCCCGAGGTGCAAGTGAATTGGACTGGTCAAGGCTTGAAGGTAAACACATGATTTATTTAAACTATCAAAAAAAGGAATAAACGAAAAGCGCGCACAGGGGCGGAGGTACAAAACTAGACTATAAACACAACACTTGCGCATTGGCAGAAACTATGAACAATTAAACAAAACACTAACTGTGGCTTAATAAACAAAAACTTACTTGGCATGGACATGAAGTGCGCAGAGGTGGACAGAGTGTGACAGGGGGCATGAATGCGTGGATGTCGTCAGGACGAGCAACAGAAAATGAAAAGCTTAAATAACACAGACATGATTAACGAAAACAGGTGCGTGACTCAAAACGTGAAACAGGTGCGTGACGTGACAGGTGAAAACTAATGGTTGCTATGGTGACAAACAAGAGTGCACAATGAGTCCAAACGTGGAACAGGTGAAACTAATGGGGTAATCATGCAAACAAGACAAGGGAGTGAAAAGACAGAAACTAAACAAAACATGACTTCAAACAAAACATGATTACACAGACATGACAAAAACCTACCGTATTTTCCGCACCATAAGGCGCCCTGGGTTATAAGCCGCGCCTTCAATGAACGGCATATTTCAAAACTTTGTCCACCTATAAGCCGCCCCGTGTTGTAAGCCGCATCTAACTGCGCTAAAGGAATGTCAAAAAAACAGTCAAATTGGTCAGTCAAACTTTAACAATATATTAAAACCAGCGTGATGTGGGCGCGCATGGAGTCGTATATCAACATGGACGAAGCTGCGTGAAAAAAGCCACCCGTCCTCCTCGCGTAAACTTAAACTTACCTTAACCACTCGCTCATCTTTTCTTCATCCATCCATCCCTTCGAGTTAGCTTTTATGATGACGCCGGCTGGAAAGGTCTCTTTTGGCAAGGTCTTCCTTTTGAATATCACCATGGGTGGAAGTTTCTGGCCATTAGCATGGCAAGCTAGAACCACAGTGAAGGATGACTTCTCATTCCCTGTGGTGCAAATATTCACCGTACGTGCTCCCGTTGTATCCACAGTGCGGTTCACAGGAATATCAGTTGCTGTGAAATAGTAATCCGTGTGCGGATGGAGAGATTGCGTCTTTTCATGAACCGGATCCCTGACGCTTAGTAGGAGCCATTTTGTGGTCTTTACAGATGTAAACACACAAAGGAAATGATAATATCCGCGCGCTTTTTCTTCTTCTACGCGGGCGGGTGGTTGCTTACAGTAGAAGAAGAAGCGCTTCCTGTTCTATGGGGGCGGGTGCTTACCTTGGCGGTTGCTTGCGTAGAAGAAGAAGCGCTTCCTGTTCTACCGGGAAAAAAGATGGCGGCTGTTTACCGAAGTTGCGAGACCGAAACTTTATGAAAATGAATCTTAATATTTATCCATATATAAAACGCACCGGGTTATAAGGCGCACTGTCAGCTTTTGAGAAAATTTGTGGTTTTTAGGTGCACCTTATAGTGCGGAAAATACGGTAATCAGATGTCAGGAAAGTGTCAGAAACACACCCCACAAGGTCATGTGGAGGGCAGGAATGGTACCGTGGTATGCATATGGAGGAGATTGTCACTGCATGTTTAGGTTAGTTGGAGCTGAAAGACAAGACATCGTGTTGAAGTTTCATCCTCCACCAAAGCATTCCTTTGATCGCCCACACAGAGAAAACCAAGCTTGAATATCTTACTATCAAGCCGTGATGAAAATGAGGAATGGGAGAAGCCCACCGTGAAATAGCTCTCTTAAAGGAACATGTGCACATTATAAAAGGATTGCAATTGAAATATTTTGGACTATCTCTCAGCAGTTAACAGAAACCTCATGAGTGGAGGAGCATGTCTCCTCTTGTCTTCCTGTGTGCCATCTTTCATTTCTTCTGGGAGCTTCACTCCATTCTCCTTTGACTTTCGACTGGTGGGAACTCCAGCAGGGAAGCAGCCATACAGTACAGTATACCGTAACACTTACGTAGGCTACATACCTCTCAATATCTCACCTCTCACATATCAGCACCTATTTTTATTGCAGTCTCTCTCAAACGTGGCTCTGCTTTGAAGTAGTCAGTGTACAGCTTGTATTGCAGTATAGATTTACTATCCACTGAAAGTAAGTCAACACTCTGTGGTTATTGTCTAAATCGGGGTATGGGGTTTTTGACTCGGGGGCCACATTGGGTTAAAAGAATATGGCCGGGGGCCGTCTAAATACACTGTATGTGTGTATGTATTTATGTATTTATATTAGGGCTGCAACAACTAATCAAAAAAAAATCGATTATGGTCGATTATAAAAATAGTTGGCGATTAATTTAGTCATCGATTCGTTGGATCTATGCGATGCGCATACTTTATTTATTTTTTTATTTTTTTATTAACCTTCATTTATAAACTGCAACATTTACAAACAGCTGAGAAACAATAATCAAAATAAATACGGTGCCAGTATGCTGTTTTTTTTTCAATAAAATACTGGAAAGGATAGAAATATAGTTTGTCTCTTTTATCCGATTATTAATCGATCGTTAGTTGCAGCCCTAATTTATATATGTTTGTAAATACATATGTACGTATATATACAAATATATTTATATAAATATACATGTATGTATGTGTATATATGTGTATATACAGGTAAAAGCCAGTAAATTAGAATATTTTGAAAAACTTGATTTATTTCAGTAATTGCATTCAAAAGGTGTAACTTGTACATTATATTTATTCATTGCACACAGACTGATGCATTCAAATGTTTATTTCATTTAATTTTGATGATTTGAAGTGGCAACAAATGAAAATCCAAAATTCCGTGTGTCACAAAATTAGAATATTACTTAAGGCTAATACAAAAAAGGGATTTTTAGAAATGTTGGCCAACTGAAAAGTATGAAAATGAAAAATATGAGCATGTACAATACTCAATACTTGGTTGGAGCTCCTTTTGCCTCAATTACTGCGTTAATGCGGCGTGGCATGGAGTCGATGAGTTTCTGGCACTGCTCAGGTGTTATGAGAGCCCAGGTTGCTCTGATAGTGGCCTTCAACTCTTCTGCGTTTTTGGGTCTGGCATTCTGCATCTTCCTTTTCACAATACCCCACAGATTTTCTATGGGGCTAAGGTCAGGGGAGTTGGCGGGCCAATTTAGAACAGAAATACCATGGTCCGTAAACCAGGCACGGGTAAATTTTGCGCTGTGTGCAGGCGCCAAGTCCTGTTGGAACTTGAAATCTCCATCTCCATAGAGCAGGTCAGCAGCAGGAAGCATGAAGTGCTCTAAAACTTGCTGGTAGACGGCTGCGTTGACCCTGGATCTCAGGAAACAGAGTGGACCGACACCAGCAGATGACATGGCACCCCAAACCATCACCCAACCATGCAAATTTTGCATTTCCTTTGGAAATCGAGGTCCCAGAGTCTGGAGGAAGACAGGAGAGGCACAGGATCCACGTTGCCTGAAGTCTAGTGTAAAGTTTCCACCATCAGTGATGGTTTGGGGTGCCATGTCATCTGCTGGTGTCGGTCCACTCTGTTTCCTGAGATCCAGGGTCAACGCAGCCGTCTACCAGCAAGTTTTAGAGCACTTCATGCTTCCTGCTGCTGACCTGCTCTATGGAGATGGAGATTTCAAGTTCCAACAGGACTTGGCGCCTGCACACAGCGCAAAATCTACCCGTGCCTGGTTTACGGACCATGGTATTTCTGTTCTAAATTGGCCCGCCAACTCCCCTGACCTTAGCCCCATAGAAAATCTGTGGGGTATTGTGAAAAGGAAGATGCAGAATGCCAGACCCAAAAACGCAGAAGAGTTGAAGGCCACTATCAGAGCAACCTGGGCTCTCATAACACCTGAGCAGTGCCAGAAACTCATCGACTCCATGCCACGCCGCATTAACGCAGTAATTGAGGCAAAAGGAGCTCCAACCAAGTATTGAGTATTGTACATGCTCATATTTTTCATTTTCATACTTTTCAGTTGGCCAACATTTCTAAAAATCCCTTTTTTGTATTAGCCTTAAGTAATATTCTAATTTTGTGACACACGGAATTTTGGATTTTCATTTGTTGCCACTTCAAATCATCAAAATTAAATGAAATAAACATTTGAATGCATCAGTCTGTGTGCAATGAATAAATATAATGTACAAGTTACACCTTTTGAATGCAATTACTGAAATAAATCAAGTTTTTCAAAATATTCTAATTTACTGGCTTTTACCTGTGTGTGTATATATATATATATATATATATATATATATATATATATATATTGCGCACTAATTGACTGAAAGAGTGCACACTTGGGAAAATGCATTTTTAGACAATATGATTTGCCTGAGCGTCTAGGAGACACCGAGAATAACAAGCGTTAGAAAACTGTTTAGAAAAGATAGATTTTAAAAGATTTAAATTTAAGGGGGAAAAAAAACGTGGGATTTCCCGCAGGCCGGATTTTGGACGCTGGAAGGCTGTATTTTGTAGTTTGGAGACCCCTCCTCTAGTGTGTTTAGGAATGTGCTGCTCTCTCCCAGATTTGGAACCGAACTAGTGGATCGGCATGGTGCCATTCACGGGCCGCCAATGGAATAGTCCTGATGTACATCACCTAATGTGCTTTGTTGGCTGTCATTACAGGGGCTGGCTGATGGCAGATGCCTTGAAAATATATTAGTGTATTCCTTGCTCACCTGTCACTCACTCTCCTCAGGGTCCTCCTAACTACAGCACATCAGCAGGACTGCACAGTAATCAGATTCTCACCGTCAAGGTTTGTCCTTCTAGCAGTGAACTCTGTCCTGCGGCCTCCCAGCATCCATTGCTCTCTCTCTCTCTCTCTCTCTCTCTCTCTCTCTCTCTCTCGCTCTCTCCGGGCTGCTCACCTGGGATATTTCTCTCTATTTTTTCCCTACAGCCGTTCTCCTTCCAGACTTGTTATTTCCCTCCTTTTTCCTGCTACCACTTCCCGACTTCATGTCCTCTTCCCGTGTGTTTCTCTGCTTCTCTGTCCTTGCTGCACCCGTCATAGATGGTCTATCCTCGATACGATCACGGCTTTCTCTCTGGCGACCAGTCCAGCACCTTTCAGAGAAGGTTTCTGAAGGTAGAGCACAACTGCACGGCATGTGAGCTTTTTAACTTTTCAACAACACTCTTTATTCATCAACCCTCCCCTTTTCTTCTATCATTTGTTCCTTTCTTCACGTTACGGAATAGAAATTGAAAGAGTAAATGAAACTAAATTCCTAGGTATTGTTGCGTTTTGGACCAGTTGTTCCTCCCAGGGAATTCAAGTCACAATTCGCTCCCAAATTCTTTCCGACACTTAAAGCTGAGTTGAAAAGCCACCAGAGACAGAATAGGTATTTTGTTGTATATTCTCAAAGCTTTGCCAATATACATTGATTGAGACCAGTCTAACCATAGAACATTCTATTGCGCCTCCCAAAATGGTCTGTCTTCCTGATCCCACCATCCTCTCTCTCGTCCCATCTCTCTAGACAAAACAAATGCGAGTCAAAACACATTCCAAAGAACTCAAGGTTAACACACACAGTATACTTGCTGACAGAGCATCAAGAGAAGAAATGGAAAACACAAGCTGTTTTCAAATATGACAAAGAAATGGAAGAAGTACAACTTAAATTCGGATATATGTAAATATCTGCCTCCGACAATATAATGATTGATGATGAAATCTCATATAAAAAAATATAGAACATAAAGTAGCAAGAAACACGTCAATAATGAATAAAGCCAAACATGTTCTAGATCAGGGGTGTCAAAGTCATTTTAGCTCATTGGTCGCATGGAGGAAAATCTGTGCACACGCATGTTTAAAATCTTGGCATTAAAACAAAAAAAAAATAAAGACAACTTCAGATTGTTTTTTTTGTCTTACTTTGGCCAAAAATAGAACAAACACATTGTAAAAATATTACAATAAAAATATTGACCGGCAGCGGTAAAGTTTAAAACCATTAAGGAAAAAAGAAAGTGAATGAATGTTTATAACTGAATACATTTACATATGCATAAAAATGTGTTTTCTTTTGTATTATTTTTTTTTAATGAATTAAGTAACGATTATGACAACCTTTTTCCAAAGCACAATATAGAGCAGTGGTTCTTAACCTTGTTGGAGGTACCCAACCCCACCAGTTTCATATGCGCATTCACCCAACCCTTCTTTAGTGAAAAATACAATGTTTTTTTTCAAATTCAAGACAAAGTTATATGTTTTTGGTAACACTTTAGTATGGGGAACATATTCTAAGTAACAAAGACTTCATTTAGAGTTATTTGGACACGAGGGGAACATATTCTAAGTAACAAAGACTTCATTTAGAGTTATTTGGACACTAGTGGAACATATTCAAAGTAACAAAGACTAAATTTAGAGTTATTTGGACACTAGGGGAACATATTCTAAGTAATAAAGACTTAATATAGAGTTATTTGGTTAGGGTTAGGGTTAGAGCAGTGGTTCTTAACCTGGGTTGGATGGAACCCTAGGGGTTTGGTGAGTCGGCCTCAGGGGTTCGGCGGAGGTCGAGACACACCCGACTCATCGTGTAAATAAAAACTTCTCCCTATCGGCGTATTACGGATACGGCAACAGCAGAAGTCAGACTGATTTGCAGGTGTGTCATTTGTTGTGAGTTTATGCACTGTGTTGGTTTTGTTCTTTGAACAAGGTGATGTTCATGCACGCTTCATTTTGTGCACCAGTAATAAAACATGGTAACACTTTAGTATGGGGAACATATTGTATTTTTTACCTTCTTGAGACCTCCGAAAAATGCCTACCTCTTTAGGACCACCATTTCTAGATATTTAAAGATTTGTATTTACAGCATTATTAATATATACAAACTATGTAAATATAAAAAAGCTTGTTGGAATTTCACAAGAAAAACTTTTGACAGTATTATCATAAAAGTCGTAATTTTACTCAACGCAAGTCAAAATGTTACTTGAAAAACTGAACATTTGTGCGATGTTAATGATAAAAGTTGGAATTTTACTCAATAACAGTCGCAATTTTACAAGAAAAGCTTAACATTTTGGCAATTCTATAAAGGGTCGTAATTTTACTCGACAAAAGTCACAATTTTATAAGAAAAGTTGAAAAATGTTGGCAATATTATAATAATAATTGGAATTTCACTTGGCAAAATGATGACAAAAGTCATAATTTTACCCACAAAATGTCACTATTTTACAAGAACACCAAAAAATTTGGCAATATTGTGATAAAAGTCTGAATGTTATATGACAAGTGTCACCATTTTACATTAAAAAGTCATAGTTTTACATGAAAAAGTAATTATTTTAGGAGAAAATATTGCAAAATAGTAACATATTGGCTCTTAACTAGTCATTATTAAGTACTTATTAATGCCTTATTCGGCATGGCCTTTTTATAACCCTAACCCTTTAACCCTGACCCTAACCAAATAACTCTAAATGAAGTCTTTGTTACTTAGAATATGTTCCCCATACTAAAGTGTTACCAAAAACATATAACTTTGTCTTGAATTTGAAAAAAAACATTTTATTTTTCACTAAAGAAGGGTATATGAAACTGGTGGGGTTTGGTACCTCCAACAAGGTTAAGAACCACTGGGTTAGAGGGTTAGGGCCAGGGTTAGAGGGTTAGGGTTATAATAAGGCCATGCCGAATGAGGCATTAATAAGTACTTAATAATGACTAGTTAAGAGCCAATATGTTACTAATTTGCATGTTAATAAGCAACTAATTAATGGTGAATATGTTCCCCATACTAAAGTGTTACCATGTTTTATTACTGGTGCACAAAATGAAGCGTGCATGAACATCACCTTGTTCAAAGAACAAAACCAACACAGTGCATAAACTCACAACAAACTACACACCTGCAAATCAGTCTGACTTCTGCTGTTGTCGTATCCGTAATACGCCGATAGGGAGAAGTTTGTATTTACACGATGAGTCGGGTGTGTCTCGACCTTAACCGAACCCCTAGAGTTCCATCGAACCCAGGTTAAGAACCACTGATTTAGATAATCTTACTCATCTCACCATATGAAATATAACTTACTTCACTAATTGTTATTTATTTATTTTTAAAAGGAGTAGGATTAAATAAGCTCTGCTTCTTCCTACTCCTTTTAGAACATGTTGAACAGAGAACCTGGAAATTGTGATGCATCATGTTGTATGCATGCATGTGTGATGCATCATGTTGTATGCATGCACCAGTGACGTGCGGTGAGGTTGATGGCTGGTGAGGCACTGACTTCATCACAGTCAGATTTACAAACATATGAACCCTAAAGAGTATCTTATTCACCATTTGATTGGCAGCAGTTAACGGGTTATGTTTAAAAGCTCATACCAGCATTCTTCCCTGCTTGGCACTCAGCATCAAGGCTTGGAATTGGGGGTTAAATCACCAAAAATTATTCCCAGGCGCGGCACCGCTGCTGCCCACTGCTCCCCTCACCTCCCAGGGGGTGATCAAGGGGATGGGTCAAATGCAGAGGACAAATTTCACCACACCTAGTGTGTGTGTGACAATCATTGCTACTTTAACTTAACTTTAACTTTACACATACAAACTGTAGCACACAAAAAAGCACATTTAATAAAAAAAAACGTTATTATGGTCTTACCTTTACTTAGAAATGAAGTCCATGCGCCGCAACTAAAGCCCTCACTTCAACTTTCCACGTGCAAGATTGAATCTATTTAAAAAAGTGTAACCGAGGGTTTATAAATGTGGCCTATACTGTATGAAACTACAAAATAACAAACACGGAGGCTCCGGTTTACACGAGGACCACTTTATTTACCTTCTTTCAAAAACCTCCGCAACGTTACATCACTTCCGCTCTTAGCGCCTTCAAAATAAGAGCTCAAGGCATATACTGTATAACAGCGCATAACAGGAACTTAACATCACAAAGAGGAAAGCCCATAAAAAATAGGTTACAAAAGTTATTTAATGAGAAGCCAAAAAGTGCAAAAACAATAATGTTCTTGTTGGAGGAGTTGTGAATTAGGTACACCTGCATTTTGCAGGTGTACCTAATGTTGTGTCCCTGCAGTCATTCACAACTCCTCCAACACCAACATTAATGGTTTTGCACTTTTGGGCTTCTTATGAAATAATTTTTTAAAATAGATTCAATCTTGCACGTGGAAAGTTTAAGTGTGGGCTTTAGTTGATATAACAATTCTACGGCGGGGGTGCAGGAGGCGAGCCTCAGCCAGTGCGTCTTTTGCAGCCGTTTTATGATCGCTCAGCACAAGAAATACGTTACACACATACAGTTGTTGACAAAATACACTGTACATTATATACCTCAGCTAACTAAACTATGGAAATGTATAATATAATTCATATAGCAATACAGTCTCACTGCACAGCAGGCCAGCAGTTAGCCGAGTCCGTCCATGTTGAGGCACTGAGTGACGTGCCTCAACTGGCTGCTGTTCACCGCACCGTCTCTTCTCAGTATTTGAACGGCAAATGTGAAAATTCAGCGATTTTGAATAAAAATAATCTAAAACTGGTGAAGTTAAATGGAAAATAACTTTATAGTATAATCACTGCATACATATAACAATTTAATTACGTTTTTTTCTATTTACATTTTTTTTCTTTCCATGATTGCAAGTCACTGGCATGCATGTTCCAAATAAACACCAACTCAACTCAGCTCAACACATTGTTGTGTTTTCATCCAACTAACATGACTGATTATTTCTATTCTGTTGAATAATTCTCAAATGTAACCCCACAAAGCAGGATGTGTGTGTTTTTTATTAACAGGAGAAGAGAAAGGATAACAAAAAAATCCAGGCGTTCAAAAGCTAATAACTGTCAGAGTGAGGAAATACAGTTTCCTGCGATGGAGCCAATGAGTTGTTATAATATACAGTTGTAATGTAGTGGGTTGGTGTTAGATAACAAAGTCTGTAAAGATGAGAGAAGAGTGATAAGAATGTGTCACTGTGTGGCTTTGGAGTGCATTTATTGCTGAGTAAGACTTTTTTGTTCTCTCTTTGAAATACTCACAATAACTTGACTGTGTGTCAGTAAACTCTTAGAGAGGCTACCAACACTACCAAGATTTTAGGAACATTTTAAAAAATGGTATAATGTCGTGCATTTGTAGTTTTACTGTAATACTTTCATTTATTTACTTATTCACTCTCTTTCAATATTATCATCCACATTCTTCTCTGATTGGCTGGATCAAGTCACATGGGTGTGCTGTCTTATACAAAGCCAGTGAAGTTGGCACGTTGTGTAAACGGTAAATAAAAACAGAATACAATGATTTGCAAATCCTTTTCAACTTATATTCAATTGAATAGACTGCAAAGACAAGATATTTCATGTTCGAAATGAGAGACTTATTTTTTTTTTTTTTGCAAATAATCATAACTTAGAATATAATGGCAGCAACACATTGCAAAAAAAGTTGGCACAGGGGCATTTTTACCACTGTGTTACATGGCCTTTCCTTTTAACAACACTCAGTAAACGTTTGGGAACTGAGGAGACACATTTTTGAAGCTTCTCAGGTGGAATTCTTTCCCATTCTTGCTTGATGTACAGCTTAAGTTGTTCAACAGTCCGGGGGTCTCCGTTGTGCTATTTTAGGCTTCATAATGCACCACACATTTTCAGTGGGAGACAGGTCTGGACTACAGGCAGGCCAGTCTAGTACCCGCACTCTTCTACTATGAAGCCATGCTGTTGTAACACGTCGCTTGCTGAAATGAGCAGGGGCGTCCATGTAACGTTGCTTGGATGGCAACATATGTTGCTCCAAAACCTGTATGTACCTTTCAGCATTAATGGCGCCTTCACAGATGTGTAAGTTACCCATGTCTTGGGCACTAATACACCCCCATACCATCACACATGCTGGCTTTTACACTTTGCGCCTATAACAATCCGGATGGTTCTTTTCCTCTTTGGTCCGGAGGACACGACGTCCACAGTTTCCAAAAAAAAAACAATTTGAAATGTGGACTCGTCAGACCACAGAACACTTTTCCACTTTGTATCAGTCCATCTTGGATGAGCTCAGGCCCAGCGAAGCCGGCGGCGTTTCTGGGTGTTGTTGATAAATGGCTTTTGCTTTGCATAGGAGAGTTTTAACTTGCACTTACAGATGTAGCGACCAACTGTAGTTACTGACAGTGGGTTTCTGAAGTGTTCCTGAGCCCATGTGGTGATATCCTTTACACACTGATGTCGCTTTTTGATGCAGTACCGCCTGAAGGATTGAAAGTCATGGGCTTGCCACTTAAGTACAGTGATTTCTCCAGATTCTCTGAACCTTTTGATGATATTACGGACCGTAGATGGTGAAATCCCTAAATTCCTTGCAATAGCTGGTTGAGAAATGTTGTTCCTTAAACAATTTGCTCAGGCATTTGTTGACAAAGTGGTGACCCTCGCCCCATCCTTGTTTGTGAACGACTGAGCATTTCATGGAAGCTGCTTTTATACCCAATCATGGCACCCACCTGTTCCCAATTAGCCTGTTCACCTGTGTGATGTTCCAAATAAGTGTTTGATGAGCATTCCTCAACTTTATCAGTATTTATTGCCACTTGTGCCAGCTTTTTTGATACAAATGAGCTAATACTTGCAAAAAATTACGTTTTTCAGTTTGAACGTTAAATATCTTGTCTTTGCAGTCTATTCAATTGAATATAAGTTGAAAAGGATTTGCAAATCATTGTATTCTCTTTTTATTTACCATTTACACAACGTGACAACTTCACTGGCTTTGGGTTTTGTAGTAAGAGAGATTTTACTTTTGATTGTTTTCTGATCATTCTCAGTGTCCATAAAGAATAAAGACTAAATTTAGAGTTATTTCGACACTAGGGGAACATATTCTAAGTAACAAAGACTTAATTTAGAGTTATTTGGACACTAGGGGAACATATTCTAAGTAACAAAGACTTAATTTAGAGTTATTTGGACACTAGGGGAACATATTCTAAGTAACAAAGACTTAATTTAGAGTTATTTGGACACTAGGGGAACATATTCTAAGTAACAAAGACTTAATTTAGAGTTATTTGGACACGAGGGGAACATATTCTAAGTAACAAAGACTTAATTTAGAGTTATTTGGACACTAGGGGAACATATTCTAAGTAACAAAGACTTAATTTAGAGTTATTTGGACACTAGGGGAACATATTCTAAGTAACAAAGACTTAATGTAGAGTTATTTGGACACTTGGGGAACATATTCTAAGTAACAAAGACTTAATGTAGAGTTATTTGGACACTAGGGGAACATATTCTAAGTAACAAAGACTTCATTTAGAGTTATTTGGACACTAGGGGAACATATTCTAAGTAACAAAGACTTAGAAGCTGCTTTTATACCCAATCATGGCACCCACCTGTTCCCAATTAGCCTGTTCACCTGTGGGATGTTCCAAATAAGTGTTTGATGAGCATTCCTCAACTTTATCAATATTTATTGCCACTTGTGCCAGCTTTTTTGATACATGTTGCTGCCATCAAATTCCAAATGAGCTAATACTTGCAAAAAATTACGTTTTTCAGTTTGAACGTTAAATATCTTGTCTTTGCAGTCTATTCAATTGAATATAAGTTGAAAAGGATTTGCAAATCATTGTATTCTGTTTTTATTTACCATTTACACAACGTGACAACTTCACTGGCTTTGGGTTTTGTAGTAAGAGAGATTTTACTTTTGATTGTTTTCTGATCATTCTCAGTGTCTAACATGGTTTTCTACACCTTAGAGATGCTCCCAAGTATGTTAGTTGTGTCCTTTCCAAACCTCATTCATCTGTTTTTCCTCATCAGGGTGACCAAGGCCAGGCTGGACCTGCTGGCCCTCCTGGCCCCCCTGGTCCTCCAGGTGCAAGAGGCCCCCCTGGGAACACAGGCAAAGACGGGCCCCGTGGCCCAACGGGAGGACCAGTAAGATATTTTCCTTTTGTTGTCAGAGTGATAGAAGTACACCAAAGGCCTGATCTCCTAAGACGATGTGCAAACTATAAAATTGCGTGTGATCTCCTAAGACTGCGTGTGCACTTGATAACTGGTGCACACCGTATTATTAAAATGAGGATTTTGCGTGTACTACTAGCTAGGGATGATGTTCCAAACCGATTCTCCCGGTTGATTGATAAGAAAAGAACCGATTCCATGGACTCGAATCCCTTTTTGAGAACCGGTTCCCATTATCGAGGCCACTATAGTAAAGAAAGAGAGTTGGTTCTTTATTCGAATCCCTGGGAACGAATCCCAAATGGGCAATGTTATGCCCATTTGATTGTAGACTCTTACTGACACCTTGTGGCGATATGAAAATATTACGCGTCAATAGTTTGGGCACTTTCGGGTTGATGACGTCAGTTAAGTTCATGAGACAATTAACAGCTACCAACCATTCACGAAACCCAACACAACACTCCAATACGTGCACCATGACAGCAACCACCCACCCACCACCACGAAAAGAATACCTACCGGAATCAATAAAAGGCTATCGATGCTGTCATCTAGCAAAGCTGAATTTGACTAAGCAACCCCCCTGTACCAAAAAGCCCTTGATGAAAGCGGATACAATTTCACCCTCACCTATGAACCCACGCCAGGAAACCAGCCAAAAAAGAACAGAAAACGAAACGACATCATCTGGTACAACCCCCCATACAGCAAAAACTTCTCAACGAACATTGGACACAAATTCCTCAATCTGATTGACAAACACTTTCCCAAAGACAACAACCTAAGAAAAGTATTCAACAAGAACAACATTAAATTGAGCTACAGCTGCATGAACAATATACGACAAATCATCTCAAACCACAACAAAACAATTGCAAATGAGCCGTCGACCCCCAGTCAGAGCGACTCTATAACCAACAAAGCATGTAACTGTCGAAAGAAACCTGATTGCCCCCTCAACGGGGGGTGCTTACAAACATCAGTTGTCTACCAATCTAAGGTAATACGCAAGGACATTAACACATCCGACATATGTAGGATTAACCGAGGGCGAATTCAAAACCAGATGGAACAATCACAAGGCTTCTTTCAGGAACAAAAACCTGCGAAATACCACAGAACTCAGCAAACACATTTGGGACCTCAAAGACAATAATGTTGAATATTCAATAACATGGCAAATTCTTGCATCCAGCACACCTTACAATAGTGGTAATAAAAGATGCAACCTATGCTTGAAAGAGAAACTGTTTATTATTCACCGTCCAGACCTGTCATCCCTCAACAAGCGCAGCGAAATTGTAACAACATGCCGCCATAGACGGAAACACCTCCTAGGTAACACATGAGCCAATCACCACGCCCCTACGCCAGCCTGTACCCACCCACTCTGTGCCCTATATAAACCATGGTATGCGAATGCTCCCATTAAAATCTCCTGATGATTGAGGGTACCCCCCCTCATGAAACAGGCCTGTAGAGATGAAATAGTCTTGTGATTTTTTTCCCACACATACATATATTGCGCTCTACTACGGTATCGAGCACTATTTTTTGGATAACCTTATTAAGACATATATATATATATATATATATATATATATATATATATATATATATATATATACATATATATATATATATGTATATATATATATATATATATATATATATATATATATATATATATATATATATATATATATATATATGTATGAAATACTTGACTTGGTGAATTCTAGCTGTCAATATACTCTTCCCCTCTTAACCACGCCCCCGCCCCACCCCCGACCACGCCCCCCACCTCCCGAAATCGGAGGTCTCAAGGTTGGCAAGTATGCCCCAGATAGTTAGGCAAGACTGGTGGAAAAAAGGCTGCCATTAGGCAAAATGTCACAGGCATTTGTGTATAAATCATTGAGCATTATTCGTCTAATGATTACAAAACGTGGGTATCTGCATTACATGCATGCTTGCACAGCCCACAGAGGGTGCCACTTATGAAGTGTGCTGTGAGACCTCCAGAAGTCCTCCAACCCAATGAGCTGTGGTCTACCTAAAAGCTCCCAGCATACCATCCCTCCTGACTTCATCTGTTTTCTGTAAAAGACAGCAGCCGCAAGTTTTCTTCCACCCAGCAGCGCCCGCCCTAGAACCTCGTCTCCCCTTCCAGGCAGCGCCGTGTCACCCCCCCCCCTGCCCCTGAAACAGATACCAGTTCCCTGGCACCACCCAACAATAGCTGCGCCTCTCCGCGTGGGGGCCGCTTACGTGTCACAAGATCACTTTCCCACACGCGGCTCGGTCCGTGGCACTGCGACGTGAAGCGGCGGTTACGAGACGGAGAGAGAATAGTTTCGATGCATCCCAGCAAAGGAATGAACCCTGTGGCACACAGCATGTTGACAATCAGGGGGGGAGAGTAAACAGACGAGTAAAAGAGACGACAACTCCACATGGCCTTTGCGTGTGGATTCTAGACCATGTTGTGTGCAGATGTGTGTTGTCATGTATGTCATGCAACTAGAAAGTGAAGTTCAAGAACGTCAACTATTCTGACGCCTCCTTGACGTTCGGACAGGGGAAAAAAACCCTGGAATATTCATTCACGCAACAGACGCTTAATTAGGCACACCTGCATCCCATTATATTAATGGGAACATTATATGGTTCTATTGTAGCACGCAGAGTGTGCAGGCAAGCAGGCCATGTCAGTGTGAATGTGAGAAATTGTAAATACAATTGTTCTGTTATCATAAACATCTGTTAGAGTCATTCATACGACAATCACTAACCATCTAAATACACACTAATGAGTACTAATGAGATTAGATGCAAAATCTATATACAAACCCCGTTTCCATATGAGTTGGGAAATTGTGTTAGATGTAAATATAAACAGAATACCGTATTTTCCGCACCATAAGGCGCCCTGGGTTATAAGCCGCGCCTTCAATGAACGGCATATTTCAAAACTTTGTCCACCTATAAGACGCCCCGTGTTGTAAGCCGCATCTAACTGCGCTAAAGGAATGTCAAAAAAACAGTCAGATAGGTCAGTCAAACTTTAATAATATATTAAAAACCAGCGTGATGTGGGCGCGCATGGAGTCGTATATCAACATGGACGGAGCTGCGTGAAAAAAGCCACCCGGCCTCTTCGCGTAAACTTAAACTTACCTTAACCACTCGCTCATCTTTTCTTCATCCATCCCTTCGAGTTAGCTTTTATGATGACGCCGGCTGGAAAGGTCTCTTTTGGCAAGGTCTTCCTTTTGAATATCACCATGGGTGGAAGTTTCTGGCCATTAGCATGGCAAGCTAGAACCACAGTGAAGGATGACTTCTCATTCCCTGTGGTGCGAATATTCACCGTACGTGCTCCCGTTGTATCCACAGTGCGGTTCACAGGAATATCAAAAGTCAGTGGAACCTCGTCCATGTTGATAATGTTCTCTGGCCGGATCTTTTTTTCAGCTATCTTGTTTTTACAATATGCACGGAAAGTAGCCAGCTTTTCTTGAAAGTCTTTAGGCAGTTGCTGTGAAATAGTAGTCCGTGTGAGGATGGAGAGATTGCGTCTTTTCATGAACCGGAAACCTGTCGCTTAGTAGGAGCCATTTTGTGGTCTTTACAGATGTAAACACACAAAGGAAATGAAACGTAATATCCGCGGCATTCTTCTTCTACGGGGGCGGGTGGTTGCTTACAGTAGAAGAAGAAGCGCTTCCTCTTCTATGGGGGCGGGTGCTTACCTTGGCGGTTGCTTGGCGTAGAAGAAGAAGCACTTCCTCTTCTACGGGGAAAAAAGATGGCGGCTGTTTACCGTAGTTGCGAGACCGAAACTTTATGAAAATGAATCTTAATATTAATCCTTATATAAAGCGCACCGGGTTAAAAGCCGCACTGTCAGCTTTTGAGTAAATTTGTGGTTTTTAGGTGCGGCTAATAGTGCGGAAAATACGGTACAATGATTTGCAAATCCTTTTCAACCCATATTCAATTGAATACACTACAAAGACAACATATTTGATGTTCAAACTCATAAACCTTTTTTTTTTTTTGTTGCAAATAATCATTAACTTAGAATTTCATGGCTGCAACACGTGCCAAAGTAGTTGGGAAAGGGCATCTTCACCACTGTGTTACATGGCCTTTCCTTTTAACAACACTCAGTAAAGGTTTGGGAACTGAGGAGACACATTTTTGAAGCTTCTCCGGTGGAATTCTTTCCCATTCTTGCTTGATGTACAGCTTAAGTTGTTCAACAGTCCGGGGGTCTCCCTTCTGCTATTTTAGGCTTCATAATGCGCCACACATTTTCAATGGGAGACAGGTCTGGACTACAGGCAGGCCAGTCTAGTACTCGCACTCTTTTACTATGAAGCCACGTTGATGTAACACGTGGCTTGGCATTGTTTTGCTGAAATAAGCAGGGGCGTCCATGGTAACGTTGCTTGGATGGCAACATATGTTGCTCCAAAACCTGTATGTACCTTTCAGCATTAATGGCGCCTTCACAGATGTGTGAGTTACCCATGTTTTGGGCACTAATACACCCCCATACCATCACACATGCTGCCTTTTCCACTTTGCACCTACACTCTTAGAAATAAAGGTTCTAAAAGGGTTCTTCTACAAGGGCTGAGGTTCTAACTGGAACCATTTGCTTCTGAAAAACCCTTTCCCGAAGAAAGGGTTTTTCAAGGGTTCTTGGTAACGCTAATGGTTCCAGTAAGAACCATTTTGATCCAGAGAACCCTTTAAAACCCCTTTTCTGAATAATTGGTTTCAAAAGGGTTCTCACTAACTCTAAGGGTTCCAGTAAGAACTATTTTGATCCAGAGAACCGTTTTTGGAAGAAAGAGTTCTTCAGGGATTGTTGAAAGCATGGGTAAGATCCTGTGTCACCAGGGACATACTTCCTGATAACATTTGCCAATAATGGTGCCTATCTTTAAATAAATGTTTTTCTCATTCAAATGTTTTGAATGTTTGTTCAATGTCAACATGATAAATGACCACAATATAATATGAACTAAACTGATCTGTAGAATACAATATGGTTCTTTATAGAACCCTCAGAAGACAAGACGGTTATCGGTGAAAACCTTTGAAAAGGGATGTTTTTAGAACCCCCTGTGTCAGGTCTAGATGAAACCCTTGAAACATGAAAGAGTTCTTTGTGGAACTCCCTGTGTGGGTTCTAGATGAAACCCTTGAAACATGAAAGGGTTCTTAGTGGAACTCCCTGCATGGGTTCTAGATGAAACCCTTGACAAACGAAAGGGTTCTTAGTGGAACTCCCTGTGTGGGTTCTAGATGAAACCCTTGAAATACGAAAGGGTTCTTAGTGGAACTCCCTGCGTGGGTTCTAGATGAAAGTCTTGAAATACATAAGGGTTCTTAGTGGAACTCCCTGTGTGGGTTCTAGATGAAACCCTTGAAATACGAAAGGGTTCTTAGTGGAACTCCCTGTGTGGGTTCTAGATGAAACCCTTGAAACATGAAAGGGTTCTTAGTGGAACTCCCTGCGTGGGTTCTTTGTAGAACCTCTCATGGGGGGTTCTGGGTGGAACCTTACACACACAGTTCTAGGTAGAACCCTCCAAAAGGGTTCCAGGTGGAACCTTTATAAAAAGGTTCTACCTGGAGCCAAAAAGGGTTCTCCTATGAGGACGAGCCGAAGAACCTTATATGGTTCTACTTAGCACTTTTATTTCTAAGAGTGTATAACAATCCGGATGGTTCTTTTCCTCTTTGGTCCGGAGGACACGACGTCCACAGTTTCCAAAAACAATTTGAAATGTGGACTCGTCAGACCACGGAACACTTTTCCACTTTGTATCAGTCCATCTTAGATGAGCTCTGGCCCAGCGAAGCCGACGGCGTTTCTGGGTGTTGTTGATAAACGGTTTTCGCCTTGCATAGGAGAGTTTTAACTTGCACTTACAGATGTAGCGACCAACTGTAGTTACTGACAGTGGGTTTCTGAAGTGTTCCTGAGCCCATGTGGTGATATCCTTTACACACTGATGTCGCTTGTTGATGCAGTACAGCCTGAGGGATGGAAGGTCACGGGCTTAGCTGCTTACGTGCAGTGATTTACTCCAGATTCTCTGAACCCTTTGATGATATTACGGACCGTAGATGGTGAAATCCCTAAATTCCTTGCAATAGCTGGTTGAGAAAGTTTTTTCTTATACTGTTCAATAATTTGTTTATGCACCGCCCAAGGGGTTGAACAAGGGGATGGGTCAAATGCAGAGGGTAATTTCACCACACCAAGTGGTAATTTAAATTTAAATATACTTTTTCTTGCAGAAAACAGTGCAAAATACATATATTGGTAGAACAGATGATGAATAAAACGGGTAAAAGTACATTTAAACATCACTTTTACATTTATTGACATTTTTGTTCAAATAAAGCCAATAATGGCATTTTTTGTGGTCCCCTTTATTTAGTAAATTACCGAAAAGTTTCGAAATACATTTTGGTACCGGTACCGGTACTAAAATATTGGTATTGGGTAGAGATAAATGCGTTAAAATGTAATATCGGAAATTATCGGTATCGGGTTTTTTTTATCATCGGTATAGTTGTTTTTTTTGTGTTTTGTTTTTTATTTTATTTTTTTTATTAAATCAACATAAAAAACATAAGATACACTTACAATTAGTGCACCAACCCAAAAAACCTCCCCCATTCACACAAAAGGGTTGTTTCTTTCTGTTATTAATATTGTGGTTCCTACATTATATATCAATATATATCAATACAGTCTGCAAGGGATACAGTCCGTAAGCACACATGATTGCTCCACTAATAGTACTAACCTTTAACACTTCATTTTACTCATTTTCATTCATTACTAGTTTCTATGTAACTGTTTTTATATTGTTTTACTTTCTTTTTTATTCAAGAAAATGTCTTTAATTTATTTATCCAATTTTATTTTATTAATTTAAAAAAAAAAAGGACCTTATCTTTACCATACCAGGTTGTCCAAATTAGGCATAATAATGTGTTAATTCCACGACTGTATGTATCGATATCGGTTGATATCGGTATCGATAATTAAAGAGTAAAAAGCCATTATCGGACATCTCTATTATTGGGACAACCCTAGTAAGCATGTAATTAAGTTAGTACTTCCTAAACATAGCATTTTGGTTTATTCGTATTTTATTTGACTTTTATTCGATTTTATTATATCCACAAAAATTAAAGTATGAAAGTAGATTAAATATGAAAAAAAGAAATAAACTTTTTCAATGGAATAATTATCATATTTTTCCTGGCCTACAAAGATTGTCTATTCAGTTTGTTTTTTTTAAACAAAATTCTGATCCATTTAAATATACCGTATTTTCCGCACCATAAGGCGCCCTGGGTTATAAGCCGCGCCTTCAATGAACGGCATATTTCAAAACTTTGTCCACCTATAAGCCGCCCCGTGTTATAAGCCGCATCTAACTGCGCTAAAGGAATGTCAAAAAAACAGTCAGATAGGTCAGTCAAACTTTAATAATATATTAAAAACCAGCGTGATGTGGGCGCGCATGGAGTCGTATATCAACATGGACGGAGCTGCGTGAAAAAAGCCACCCGGCCTCTTCGCGTAAACTTACCTTAACCACTTGCTCATCTTTTCTTCATCCATCCATCCTTTCGAGTTAGCTTTTATGATGACGCCGGCTGGAAAGGTCTCTTTTGGCAAGGTCTTCCTTTTGAATATCACCATGGGTGGAAGTTTCTGGCCATTAGCATGGCAAGCTAGAACCACAGTGAAGGATGACTTCTCATTCCCTGTGGTGCGAATATTCACCGTACGTGCTCCCGTTGTATCCACAGTGCGGTTCACAGGAATATCAAAAGTCAGTGGAACCTCGTCCATGTTGATAATGTTCTCTGGCCGGATCTTTTTTTCAGCTATCTTGTTTTTACAATATGCACGGAAAGTAGCCAGCTTTTCTTGAAAGTCTTTAGGCAGTTGCTGTGAAATAGTAGTCCGTGTGCGGATGGAGAGATTGCGTCTTGGAAACTTGTCGCTTAGTAGGAGCCATTTTGTGGTCTTTACAGATGTAAACACACAAAGGAAATGAAACGTAATATCCGCGCGCTTCTTCTTCTTCTACGGGGGCGGGTGGTTGCTTACAGTAGAAGAAGAAGCGCTTCCTGTTCTATGGGGGCGGGTGCTTACCTTGGCGGTTGCTTGCGTAGAAGAAGAAGCACTTCCTCTTCTACGGGGAAAAAAGATGGCGGCTGTTTACCGTAGTTGCGAGACCGAAACTTTATGAAAATGAATCTTAATATTAATCCATATATAAAGCGCACCGGGTTATAAGCCGCACTGTCAGCTTTTGAGTAAATTTGTGGTTTTTAGGTGCGGCTAGTAGTGCGGAAAATATGGTATTCTAACACAATATTTAGATCTAACATCCACAGCGGAGGAGTCTGCTCTAAATGTTATAATTAAATGGCAACAGGCTGGCGAAACAATTTGAATTGAGATTAAATGTACTGTTCTTCAAGTAGCTCCTGTACACCAAATATTTCAATGTATTCGTCAACAACACTAAAATGGTACAATCTCAACTTTACTGCTGGGAAGGTCCCTCTCATTCCGTGGAGGCTCTTAGGCATGACTTCAACACATTTTTCCGGGTTGAAATTGCCCCGATATAGCACACGTTTGTGAGTGTGTGTGGCAATAGTGCGGAGCGATATTTAGAGCTGGCGCGCTCATAAGATGCACTGCCATGCACGACTTCATAGCAGATGTTGAGCGGCTCAGACGGCCAACTGGCCCTCACAAATTGTTGTGTTTACTCGAAATGAGGCCTAATCACTAGCAGAACTCGGATATTTAGCGTTTACGTTAAAGCCGTTGTGGCTTATTGCTCGTCTTACAACATTCCGTTACCATCCGAGGCTCTGTTTGTTTCTTATTTTCTGAAATACATATTTTGAACGAAAATGAATGGGAAAAAACAAACATGTTGTGCTTTTTGGGGCGGAGCCTCCTGCTGATGAAGTGATAAGTTAGTTGCTATTGTCCAAAATGTGCAATAAAAAGGCCTTAGTGGCCACATGCGTGGACAGCACCTTTTAGTTCTTATTTCCAAAATTGTGTACACTACTGAATTCAATCAATCAATCAATGTTTATTTATATAGCCCTAAATCACAAGTGTCTCAAAGGGCTGCACAAGCCACAACGACATCCTCGGTACAAAGCCCACATACGGGCAAGGAAAAACTCACCCCAGTGGGACGTCGATGTGAATGACTATGAGAAACCTTGGAGAGGACCGCATATGTGGGTAACCCCCCCCCCCCCCCCCCCCCCCCTCTAGGGGAGACCGAAAGCAATGGATGTCGAGTGGGTCTGACATAATATTGTGAGAGTCCAGTCCATAGTGGATCCAACATAATAGTAAGAGTCCAGTCCATAGTGGGGCCAGCAGGACACCAACCCGAGCGGAGACGGGTCAGCAGCGCAGAGATGTTCCCAGCCGATGCACAGGCGAGCGGTCCACCCCGGGTCCCGACTCTGGACAGCCAGCACTTCATCCATGGCCACCGGACCTGTGCCCCCCGCCCTCCACAAAGAAAAGGGGAGCAGAGGAGAAAAGAAAAGAAACGGCAGATCAACTGGTCTAACAGGGGGGCTATTTAAAGGCTAGAGTATACAAATGAGTTTTGAGATGGGACTTAAATGCTTCTACTGAGGTAGCATCTCTAATTGTTACCGGGAGGCCATTCCATAGTACTGGAGCCCCAATAGAAAACGCTCTATAGCCCCCAGACTTTTTTTGGGCTCTGGGAATCACTAATAAGCCGGAGTTCTTTGAACGCAGATTTCTTGCCGGGACATATGGTACAATACAATCGGCAAGATAGGACGGAGCTAGACCGTGTAGTATTTTATACGTAAGTAGTAAAACCTTAAAGTCACATCTTAAGTGCACAGGAAGCCAGTGCAGGTGAGCCAGTATAGGTATATATATAGGTATATATGTATATAAAGGTATATACAGTATAGGCGTAATATGATCAAACTTTCTTGTTCTTGTCAAAAGTCTAGCAGCCGCATTTTGTACCAATTGTAGTCTTTTAATGCTAGACATAGGGAGACCCCAAAATAATACGTTACAGTAGTCGAGACGAGACGTAACGAATGCATGAATAATGATCTCAGCGTCGCTAGTGGATAAAATAGAACGAATTTTAGCGATATTACGGAGATGAAAGAAGGCCGTTTTAGTAACACTCTTAATGTGTGACTCAAAGGAGAGAGTTGGGTGGAAGATAATACCCAGATTCTTTACTGATTCGCCTTGTGTAATTGTTTGGTTGTCAAATGTTAAGGTGGTATTATTAAATAAATGTCGGTGTTTAGCAGGACCGATAATCAGCATTTCCGTTTTCTTGGCGTTGAGTTGCAAGAAGTTAGCGGACATCCATTGTTTAATTTCATTAAGACACGCCTCCAGCTGACTACAATCCGGCGTGTTGGTCAGCTTTAGGGGCATGTAGAGTTGGCTGTCATCAGCATAACAATGAAAGCTAACACCGTATTTGCGTATGATGTCGCCTAGCGGCAGCATGTAAATACTAAAGAGTGCAGGGCCAAGAACCGAACCCTGAGGAACTCCGCACGTTACCTTAACATAGTCAGAGGTCACATTATTATGGGAGACGCACTGCATCCTGTCAGTAAGATAAGAGTTAAACCACGACAAGGCTAAGTCTGACATACCAATACGTGTTTTGATACGCTCTAATAAAATATTATGATCGACGGTATCGAAAGCAGCGCTAAGATCAAGAAGCAGCAACATAGATGACGCATCAGAATCCATCGTTAGCAGTAGATCATTAGTCATTTTTGCGAGGGCTGTCTCCGTAGAGTGATTTGCCCTGAAACCGGATTGAAAAGGTTCACAGAGATTGTTAGACACTAAGTGTTCATTTAGCTGCTGGGGTCTTATGCCGCTTATGTGGACACTTATACTGCCATCTGGTGGTGTCAGAAGAGTATAACATACAATGGAATTTGGGGGAAAAAAAGCGTAAAAATAAAAATGAGCATGTGACTACACATGAAGTACACATTTGTGTACTTATGGACTAAGTACATCATATCAAAAGATGATTTTTTGTTTGTATTCTAATTAGGGTCCAATAAGCCCAAATAGCAAAGAGAAATAAAAAAAAGCATGTAAACAAATAGCTTGGGCCTTAAAGGGGAACATTATCACAATTTCAGAAGGGTTAAAACCATTAAAAATCAGTTCCCAGTGGCTTATTATATTTTTCGAAGTTTTTTTCAAAATTTTACCCATCACGCAATATCCCTAAAAAAAAAGCTTCAAAGTGCCTGATTTTAACCATCGTTATAAACACCCGTCCATTTTCCTGTGACGTCACATAGTGAAGCCAACACAAACAAACATGGCGGAAAGAACAGCAAGCTATAGCGACATTAGCTCGGATTCAGACTCGGATTTCAGCGGCTTAAGCGATTCAACAGATTACGCATGTATTGAAACGGATGGTTGTAGTGTGGAGGCAGGTAGCGAAAACCAAATTGAAGAAGAAACTGAAGCTATTGAGCCATATCGGTTTGAACCGTATGCAAGCGAAACCCACGAAAACGACACGACAGCCAGCGACACGGGAGAAAGCGAGGACGAATTCGGCGATTCCCTTCTAACCAACGATTGGTATGTGTTTGTTTGGTATTAAAGGAAACTAACAACTATGAACTAGGTTTACAGCATATGAAATACATTTGGCAACAACATGCACTTTGAGAGTGCAGACAGCCCAGTTTTCATCAATTAATATATTCTGTAGACATACCCTCATCCGCGCTCTTTTCCTGAAAGCTGATCCGTCCAGGTTTGGAGTTGATGTCAGCAGGCCAGGGAAGCTAGGGTCGATAGAGGGTTTAGCTCGCTCGTCTGCGGGAACAAACTGCCGCCATTGCTTGCCGTGCTAGCGAGGTCCTTTGTCCCTGAATTGCTCACACACTCCGGCAGATTCAATGGGGGTCTGGCGGCAGATTTCTTTGACTTTATGGTTGGAAATGCATCTGCTTTGAGTGTCGCAGGATATCCACACATTCTTGCCATCTGTCGTAGCATAGCTTTCGTGGGTAAAGTGTGCGGAACAAACGTCCAATTTCTTGCCACTTTGGCATCTTTGGGCCACTGGTGCAACTTGAATCCGTCCCTGTTGGTGTTGTTACACCCTCCGACAACACACCCACGAGGCATGATGTCTCCAAGGTACGGAAAACAGTCGAAAAAACGGAAAATAACAGAGCTGATTTGACTCGGTCCGCATTGCCGGCAGTAAGTCGGACCGTTTCCAGTGAGGGTTGGACTCCGCCAAGGCTGCTCTTTGTCACCCATTCTGTTCATAACCTTTATGGACAGAATTTCTAGACGCAGTCAAGGCGTTGAGGGGATCTGGTTTGGTGGCTGCAGGATTAGGTCTCTGCTATTTGCAGATGATGTGGTCCTGATGGCTTCCTCCGGCCAAGATCTTCAGCTCTCGCTGGATCGGTTCGCAGCCGAGTGTGAAGCGACTGGGATGAGAATCAGCACCTCCAAGTCCGAGTCCATGGTTCTCGCTCGGAAAAGGGTGGAGTGCCATCTCCGGGTTGGGGAGGAGATCTTGCCCCAAGTGGAGGAGTTCAAGTACCTCGGAGTCTTGTTCACGAGTGAGGGAAGAGTGGATCGTGAGATCGACAGGCGGATCGGTGCGGCGTCTTCAGTAATGCGGACGCTGTATCGATCCGTTGTAGTGAAGAAGGAGCTGAGCCGGAAGGCAAAGCTCTCGATTTACCGGTCGATCTACGTTCCCATCCTCACCTATGGTCATGAGCTTTGGGTTATGACCGAAAGGACAAGATCACGGGTACAAGCGGCCGAAATGAGTTTCCTCCGCCGGGTGGCGGGGCTCTCCCTTAGAGATAGGGTGAGAAGCTCTGTCATCCGGGGGGAGCTCAAAGTAAAGCCGCTGCTCCTCCACATCGAGAGGAGCCAGATGAGGTGGTTCGGGCATCTGGTCAGGATGCCACCCGAACGCCTCCCTAGGGAGGTGTTTAGGGCACGTCCGACCGGTAGGAGGCCACGGGGAAGACCCAGGACACGTTGGGAAGACTATGTCTCCCGGCTGGCCTGGGAACGCCTCTGGGTCCCACAGGAAGAGCTGGACGAAGTGGCTGGGGAGAGGGAAGTCTGGGCTTCCCTGCTTAGGCTGCTGCCCCCGCGACCCGACCTCGGATAAGCGGAAGAAGATGGATGGATGGATGGATGGATCTTTATCCAATCCAATCCAATCCACTTCATTTATATAGCACATTCAAACAACAGAATGTTTCCAAAGTGCTGCACAACAATATTAAAAACAATAATCAAATATTATCCTTAGCTCCACCAATGACTGAATAAAAACAAAAAAATAAATACATATAAAACCAATATAAAAACAGTATAAAATAAATATGATTAAAAACAAATTTAAAGGGTAAAACCAATTACAACAGTAAATATAAATCACAATTTTAAAAACACAGAGGACAACAGAACTCACATAGTGTTAAAAGCCAGAGAAAAATGCAGATAAAACGCAAATCTATGTCCCTCTAAAAAAGAAAAGTGACACGTTTAAAATCATTTTTAAATCGTCTTGAGGACCTGAAAGCATGGTTGGCGGTTAACTCTCTAAACTTAAAGGAGAACAAGACAGAAATTATCTTATTTAACTCAAAAGTAAAACAGAATGCTCCCCCCAGTGACCTGGAAACCCTGATGCCTTATTTAAAACCCACAGTCACAAATCTTGGTTTTAAGTTCGACAATAATTTTGAATTGGAACAGATTAATAACTCCGTTATACGATCTAGTTTTCATCGTCTACACTAAGCCGGATAACCCCTTAAACCAGGGGTCGGCAACCCGCGGCTCTAGAGCCGCATGCGGCTCTTTAGCGCCGCCCTAGTGGCTCTCTGGAGCTTTTTCAAAAATGTATGAAAAATGAAAAAAGATGAGGGGAAAAAAATCTATTTTTTTGTTTTAATATGGTTTCTGTAGGAGGACAAACGTGACACAAACCTCCCTAATTGTTACAAAGCACACTGTTTATATTAAACATGCTTCACTGATTCCAGTATTTGGCGAGCGCCGTTTTGTCCTACTAATTTTGGCGGCCCTTGAACTCACCTTAGTTTGTTTACATGTATAACTTTCTCCGACTTTCGAGGACGTGTTTTATGCCACTTCTTTTTCTGTCTCATTTTGTCCACCAAACTTTTAAGGTTGTGCATGAAAGGTGAGTTGTGTTGATGTTATTGACTTGTGTGGAGTGCTAATCAGACATATTTGGTCACTGCATGACTGCAAGCTAATCGATGCTAACATGCTATTTAGGCTAGCTATATGTACATATTGCATCATTATGCCTCATTTGTAGCTATATTTGAGCTCATTTAGTTTCCTTTAAGTCCTCTTAATTCAATTTATATATCATGACACACTATCTGTATGTAATATGGCTTTTAATTTTTTGCGGCTCCAGACAGATTTGTTTTTGTATTTTTGGTCCAATAAAGTTAAAGTTAAAGTACCAATGATTATGGCTCTTTCAACATTTTGGGTTGCCGACCCCTGCCTTAAACGAATAACTATTCAGCCTAAGCCCCGTTTCAGCCACACTAAACCATCGTTTAAGGTTCCCCTCCTCAGATAATTTTTTACACGGGTAAGTGCGCCGTCTATTTATTGAATCTCCGGCTCTTAGCTTTGTATAGACTCATTGATCGTTTACAAACTGAGTTCGGAGAGGAAGTGACGTCAGAAAGAACGCGCCACAGCCAGCTTCATAATAAAGCGGTTTTGTAACTCGGAGCTAACCACTGGAAATATGAAGGCAAGTCATCCAGACATGCCCGTGTTTCTCCTTCTTCTACATGTACAGACGCTTGTGGAAATCACACATGAATACCTTAAGAGAAAGGGATTGCAGCTATTTGGGATACAACATTTCTAAGACGGCAAGAGGACATTCCAATGTGATTCTACTTACCGAAAAACTTTGTCCATTTGTCAAAGGAGAGACAACTAGAATGCGGGCTCCCGTGGATGTGATAAAAAAGGTAGCGTCCATCAATCCATCCATCTTCTTCCGCTTATCGGAGGTCGGATCGCGGGGGCAGCAGCCTAAGCAGGGAAGCCCAGACTTCCCTCTCCCCAGCCACTTCGTCCAGCTCTTTCCGGGGGATCCCGAGGCGTTCCCAGGCCAGCCGGGAGACATAGTCTTCCCAACGTGTCCTGGGTCTTCCCCGTGGCCTCCTACCGGTCGGACGTACAGTAGTCCAAGCGTGATGAAGTAAAAGCATGGATTACCCGCTCAAAGTCGTTAAAAGATAAAACAGATTTTATTTTTGCTAAAAGTCTTACACTAAGGTTATCCACGGTAAATCCCACCTAACCTTATCCTTGTCCACACACACACAATGGTCGTTTAAGACCCCCCCCGTCCCCCTCCGTCAGCCGGCACGTGACCTAGTACACATGCACGGAAAATGCCCACGTCATAGTCACCTCCAGTGTTGCTATGTGTGCAAGTTCTTAAACTTAACTTATCTGAACAATATCCAGTGTTGTGGTATTTCAATGAACTGGAATCCAGTGTGCTGTGGGGCCCTATGGTAGTGAATCACACCTGAAAAGAACATTTTATATCAATCAATCTAGGGATCTAGATATCTGGTCAGGACACTCCTCACTCTTTTGCCTTCACCTTCATCGTCCATTCGTTTTTGGTGACTTTATACACTCTGGACCTAGACGTTGAGTCCGCGACATACATGGCGGACAATAACTGATACAGTCTGCTTTGCCGGTCCAAAAGCCTTCGCCGTTTTCTCGACGGTCGGGTAATACAAAGCACACGCTACCTTTTGCTTTTGACAGAATTTCTAGGCGCAGTCAGGGCGTTGAGGGGATCTGGTTTGGTGGCTGCAGGATTAGGTCTCTGCTTTTTGCAGATGATGTAGTCCTGATGGCTTCATCTGGCCAGGATCTTCAGCTCTCACTGGATCGGTTCGCAGCCGAGTGTGAAGCGACTGGGATGAGAATCAGCACCTCCAAGTCCGAGTCCATGGTTCTCACCTGGAAAATGGTGGAGTGCCATCTCCAGGTTGGGGAGGAGATCTTGCCCCAAGTGGAGGAGTTCAAGTACCTCGGAGTCTTGTTCACGAGTGAGGGAAGAGTGGATCGTGAGATCGACAGGCGGATCGGTGCGGCGTCTTCAGTAATGCGAGAGCTGTATCGATCCGTTGTGGTGAAGGAGCTGAGCCGGAAGGCAAAGCTCTCAATTTACCGGTCGATCTACGTTCCCATCCTCACCTACGGTCATGAGCTTTGGGTTATGACCGAAAGGACAAGATCACGGGTACAAGCGGCCAAAATGAGTTTCCTCCGCCGGGTGGCGGGGCTCTCCCTTAGAGATAGGGTGAGAAGCTCTGTCATCCGGGGGGAGCTCAAAGTAAAGCCGCTGCTCCTCCACATGGAGAGGAGCCAGATGAGGTGGTTCGGGCATCTGGTCAGGATGCCACCCGAACGCCTCCCTCGGGAGGTGTTTAGGGCACGTCCGACCAGTAGGAGGCCACGGGGAAGACCCAGGACACGTTGGGAAGACTATGTCTCCCGGCTGGCCTGGGAACGCCTCGGGATCCCCCGGGAAGAGCTGGACGAAGTGGCTGGGGAGAGGGAAGTCTGGGCTTCCCTGCTTAGGCTGCTGCCCCCGCGACCCGACCTCGGATAAGCGGAATAAGATGGACGGATGGATGGATTTTTTGTGGCTCCAGACAGATTTGTTTTTGTATTTTCGGTCCAATATGGCTCTTTCAACGTTTCGGGTTGCCGACCCCTGGATTAGCGCCACAAGATGTGTCAGACCCTTTTAAAAACGTTCACCCCGCACAAGGAATCCAAGGTCAGCTGGTCAGTTTCTTCTTGTCGTCCAAGAAATCTGTTTAAAATCCAGAGGTGATGGTGCATTTTCTGCTGTGGCTCCAAAACTTTGGAACAATATCCCTCAGTTCCTTCTTTAATGAGTTGTAAATCACGTCTTAAAACATATTTTTACTCTTTGGCTTTCAAACCAGCATGAGAGTTGTGTGATTTTAGTCTATTTTATTCTATTCCTCTCATATATTGTATGTATTTATTCTTTTATAGTTAAATGTTTTATATTACTGACTCTCCTAGTATGTACAGTATGTCTCAACTTCTGTGCAGCACTTTATGAAACTTTTATTGTTTTTTTAAATGTGCTATATAAATAAAGTGGATTGGATTGGAAGTGCTTATCACTTACCGTATTTTCCGCACCATAAGCCGCCCTGGGTTATAAGCCGCGCCTTCAATGAACGGCATATTTCAAAACTTTGTCCACCTATAAGCCGCCCCGTGTTGTAAGCCGCATCTAACTGCGCTAAAGGAATGTCAAAAAAACAGTCAGATAGGTCAGTCAAACTTTAATAATATATTAAAAACCAGCGTTCTAACAACTCTGTTCACTCCCAAAATGTACGCAAATGTGCAATCACAAACATACGTATATCAACATGGACAGAGCTGCGTGAAAAAAGCCACCCGGCCTCTTCGCGTAAACTTAAACTTACCTTAACCACTCGCTCATCTTTTCTTCATCCATCCCTTCGAGTTAGCTTTTATGATGACGCCGGCTGGAAAGGTCTCTTTTGGCAAGGTCTTCCTTTTGAATATCACCATGGGTGGAAGTTTCTGGCCATTAGCATGGCAAGCTAGAACCACAGTGAAGGATGACTTCTCATTCCCTGTGGTGCGAATATTCACCGTACGTGCTCCCGTTGTATCCACGGTGCGGTTCACAGGAATATCAGTTGCTGTGAAATAGTAATCCGTGTGCGGATGGAGAGATTGCGTCTTTTCATGAACCGGATACCTGTCGCTTAGTAGGAGTCATGTTGTGGTCTTTACAGATGTAAACACACAAAGGAAATGAAACGTACGGTGATATCCACGCGCTTTTTCTTCTTCTACGCGGGCGGGTGGTTGCTTACAGTAGAAGAAGCGCTTCCTGTTCTATGGGGGCGGGTGCTTACCTTGGCGGTTGCTTGCGTAGAAGAAGAAGCGCTTCCTGTTCTACCGGGAAAAAAGATGGCGGCTGTTTACCGAAGTTGCGAGACCGAAACTTTATGAAAATGAATCTTAATATTTATCCATATATAAAGCGCACCGGGTTATAAGGCGCACTGTCAGCTTTTGAGAAAATTTGTGGTTTTTAGGTGCGCCTTATAGTGCGGAAAATACGGTAATATTCATTCCTCACATGGAAGACTCTGCTATATCATTTATTTTCCCCCAGTAGCATGAACGCTCCAGACAGACTCAATGAAACCTGTGAATGCTTTGCCTTGTAAACACTGACCTCTAGTGGTCATATTTATAGCACAGCCAATGACTCAAACTCATTTCTTTCTGTGTGTTTTAGGGATTGCCAGGTCGTGATGGCATTGAGGTGAATATACTTTCTTGTTTAAATAAGAACCAATAAAGCTCTTGCTTATTACTATTAAAGATGTATTTCTGCTTCAGGGAGCTCAAGGATTGCAAGGGAAGCCGGTATGATTGACCTGGAAATGAGTTTTGATTTACAGCGAAAAAGGTAGTAAAGATATGATTCATAATCTGATAGGGAGAGGATGGTGAGCCAGGATTTCCAGGACCACAGGGTCCTCCAGGGGCAAAGGTAATAAGCCAGATTCAATATAAGTTATTTTTGTCGTGTTTGAAACATACTTACTGGTTTTACTGTGTCTGAAACAGGGTGAAGCAGGTACGGGAGAAAAGGGAGCGCGAGGCATGGACGGACTACCAGGATTAAAGGTAAGACGTTATGTTCCTCTCGTTGTAACGTTTTGCATTTTCTGTGCATTTAACCATGTTTTTATGCATCACTCAGGGGGATAAAGGAGGAATAGGAGAGCAAGGCCCCATGGTGAGTGTGTCACCATAGGGCAGGGGTGTCAAACTCAAACACAGAGTGGGCCAAAATGTAAAAGTGAACAAAGCCGCGGGCCAAGGTTGAACAAATGAACCTTTTAATAGGGACCCAAACAAGTTTTGCATTGAATATTGAACAAGCAAGGCTTATATAACTTTATAGTTTCAAATAATAATAATAATAATAACTAAAAAATATCAATGGCATATCAAATACAATTTAAATAAAAATGGAATGCCTCTTTTCTACAGGTAAAAGCCAGTAAATTAGAATATTTTGAAAAACTTGATTTATTTCAGTAATTGCATTCAAAAGGTGTAACTTGTACATTATATTTATTCATTGCACACAGACTGATGCATTCAAATGTTTATTTCATTTAATTTTGATGATTTGAAGTGGCAACAAATGAAAATCCAAAATTCCGTGTGTCACAAAATTAGAATATTACTTAAGGCTAATACAAAAAAGGGATTTTTAGAAATGTTGGCCAACTGAAAAGTATGAAAATGAAAAATATGAGCATGTACAATACTCAATACTTGGTTGGAGCTCCTTTTGCCTCAATTACTGCGTTAATGCGGCGTGGCATGGAGTCGATGAGTTTCTGGCACTGCTCAGGTGTTATGAGAGCCCAGGTTGCTCTGATAGTGGCCTTCAACTCTTCTGCGTTTTTGGGTCTGGCATTCTGCATCTTCCTTTTCACAATACCCCACAGATTTTCTATGGGGCTAAGGTCAGGGGAGTTGGCGGGCCAATTTAGAACAGAAATACCATGGTCCGTAAACCAGGCACGGGTAGATTTTGCGCTGTGTGCAGGCGCCAAGTCCTGTTGGAACTTGAAATCTCCATCTCCATAGAGCAGGTCAGCAGCAGGAAGCATGAAGTGCTCTAAAACTTTCTGGTAGACGGCTGCGTTGACCCTGGATCTCAGGAAACAGAGTGGACCGACACCAGCAGATGACATGGCACCCCAAACCATCACCCAAACATGCAAATTTTGCATTTCCTTTGGAAATCGAGGTCCCAGAGTCTGGAGGAAGACAGGAGAGGCACAGGATCCACGTTGCCTGAAGTCTAGTGTAAAGTTTCCACCATCAGTGATGGTTTGGGGTGCCATGTCATCTGCTAATTTACTGGCTTTTACCTGTATTTGCAGCCTTCTGAGGTCAATATCAACATTAACTTTTTCCGCAGGCTAATAAATTAGAAAATAAAATAACAATGAATAAACCAACCATTCAGGACTTTAAACCGCTCAGTTGTGCCCAAGCCAGATACCTGGCATCTTTTCTTGGATGCTAGTTCATTAATGTCAGGGCTCAGGCTTTGAGCTGAGGCAACCTTCATTATCGAATGAAGGTGTTCATCAGTCATTATATCTCGTAGTCCACCCGGGTCGTGCCTTAAAGGCACTGCCTTTAACGTCCTCTACGAGCTTCCGTCACGTCCGCTTTTCATCCATTCTAACACATACTTGCCAACCCTCCCGAATTTTCCGGGAGACTCCCGAAATTCAGCGCCTCTCCCGAAAACCGCCTGGGACAAATATTCTCCCGAAAATCTCCCGATTTTCAGCCGGAGCTGGAGGCCACGCCCCCTCCAGCTTCATGCGGACCTGAGTGAGGACAGCCTTTTTTCACGACGGGAGGACAACAGGGTGACAAGAACTAAATCATCCAGACTAGAGATAAATTGTATTATTATGTTTATCTTACCTAAAAATAAATATATCTATTAATTTAAAAAACAACAACAACTAAATAAATGTTTACTATATTTTGCTAAAAACATCAAAATTAATTGTATTTTTATTTGCATTTTTTTCTGACTCCTTATTACATCCAGCCATAGAATTATACATTAAAATAAACATATTTGAAATAATTAATTTTAAATGATCATAATAATTCATTTAAAATGACCATATTTAATTATTAAAATAATTGCTTGTTTATCAACAACTTTAGCATTTTATTCA